>NC_060267.1:86383804-86453601 GCF_021613505.1 Equus quagga
TTCATTTGCCAGAGATGTGTAGATGGCTTGGGTTTGCACTGGTTTCTGGTGTGCATAAAGTCACCACCAGTCAACCCAGGACATCTGGAGAGCTTATCAAGCTCCCTGTAGTTGTCTCATCTCCCAGATCTTTCTATTAAAGCCCTATCTAGTCTGCTGCTCCACTATTTGTCCCGAACAGGACTGTAACCTTCAGAGTTGCTGGCTTTTCCTGTTTCACTTGCCACCAAGATCATCACTTTTAACTGACAACACTCCAAATCAAATGAGCCCTCTCCCACAGAAGTAGTAAAGCTGCTGGTTTTCATGGCTTACACCACCCTGAACTACTACACCATCAGAGCTGAAAAAACTGGGAGAAATCCTGGGTAAGGCCACAGACTTGTGATGTTCTTATCCAAAATTCAGTGGTTTTAATGAACAATGTTTCTCAATTTGTTACAAGCCTATGGTTGTTTTTGACAGTTTTGTCTGGCTTTACAGTTGCTTTTTGGGGATAGGATTGTTGATCTTGGTCACTCATGCCAGAAATGAATCTCCTCCTCAGGTGACAAATCTCCTAAGTTATAATATCCTAACCTTAGTGAAGCTAAATAGTCTGAAATCAAATCTATTTTCCTGGAATTAGACCCAAGTGCCATAACACCTAAAGTGGTCAAACACAACTCAATCCCAAAATACACTTAGGAGGAAAAACTTCCCTGGAGAAGGCAGAGGAATAAAGTCATTCTGGAGTCTTGGAATTATTTTCAATTCCAGAAGGCAACAATACACAAATTTGAATATCACAGTTATTTTCAGTTCCCACTTCCCCAAAGCCCTAACTATCAGAATCACTAGTACCATCCATGTGTATATATAATCTGAACCAGTCCCAGAGTCAATCATAGCTAAGGCAAGGGTACATGGACAGCCTCAGATCTTGTCATCAGGTAGGTACTCAAATAGGTCCTATGCAAAGAAGTACACTGAATGCCACACAGCTGGCCTTGGCCACTGCAATTAAGCTTATTAGCATGCCTGGGTGTCTGTGTATCATGGGTCCCTTGTTCACTAGCCCGGGCTTAACTCTTGGCCAAACGTGGTCAACACCGTCCCAAGATGCAAGAGTTTTGATTCTTAGTGCTTACACTCCGAGCCAATAACTAGATGGTTTGAAAGCATCCCTTCCACTTGCCAAACTTCAAGCACCACCTAATGACTTCATTTGCCAGATCCCCATCCTCTTCCACTCAGGGCTAGCAAATAATTCCTAATCAAGCATGCCCCTATATTCACCCTAACTGTGCACTTTCCCTCACATAGCAGACTTAAGGATGAGTTTCCACAATCTCCGTTCTGTCTGCTTCCTCACTGAAGCTATCGTGTCAGACAATTTGTCTGATCTATTCATATTCTCCTTAGAATGCACCTGCAGTTTCTACTAAATAGTCAGTGGGCCATAGTCCCTGACAGGACAAATGGACGCCTGATCCAAGTTGAGCTAATCTTCTTTCTTGAGCATTTAAAATTTGATCACAAATGCTTCTGTTAGTCTGAGTTGAGCATGGGAGCTGGAAAGACATGACAAGGCAGGGCAGAGCAGGGGCAATCATTTTCCATCATGGACACAGAAGCAAAGAATATCAGTCTGAAGGAGAAGAGAAATAAGAAGCAGAGGCACCAGAGAAGCAGAGATAAGACTCCATGAGACCACAGAGAGATGGGAAAGAAATCCTGGTCTTGATTGTTCATGAAATCCAATTGAATGCTCCATCCTTAGGCCCCAAGAGAACCCCTGTACTTTCCACAAATGTCCTCATTTTAAGGTAACTTAAGGTGGGGGTGAGGGGGAGCTGTTTCTTGCAATGTAACTACTTCAGTCAACAACTCTTGATTTTCCTCCCTTGCTCCACTCTATACTTTCCAGGCAGCAGCATCACTCACAATCTAGTTAGACCAGTTACTTCTCTACCATACAGCTCCTTGTGTTCAACTCATGTTTCTCTGGCTATGCCGAGTTTCTCTACAAACCCCTAAGACTAGATCATATTCTCCAAGCTCTGAAGTTTTCTTTGGCTATGATGAACGGGGCAATGAGAGGCAGGGTGGTCTTCACCTTTCAGCCTCAGCTTCTCATCTGGGAACCACCACCTACCTCATAAGGTTGTGATGGGGATTATATAAGGTGAGAAAAAAGTGCTTATTCGCAAAGCATCTGACACACAGCAAGCCCCACTAAAGGTAGCTCTTTTCTATATTACCTTGATTAAACTTGTAGTACATTCTGGGGGCCAGCCCCCTGGCCAAGGGGTCAAGGTTCCACACACTCCACTTCAGTGGCCTGGATTCATGGGTTTGGATCCCAGGCATGGACCTACTCCACTCATCAGTCATGCTGTGGAGGCATCCCACATACAAAAAAATAGAAGAAGATTGGCACAAATGTTAGCTCAGAGCTAATCCTCCTCAAGCAAAAAAAAAAAAAAAAAGAAGAAGAAGATTGGCAATGGATGTTAGCCCAGGACAAATCTTCCTCACACACACACAAAAAACCTTGTACATTCTGAACTTTAGGTAAAAATTACATCACTAATATTGAAGGTTTGAATGGCACCAAGTATACCAAGAGGACTAATCAACAGTAACTCCTGCTGGGTAGTCTTCTCTTCACACGGTAGTACTACTAACTTGTGAGCAGCCATAACAACTCCCAATCAACATCAATCTTTTCCAAACTTGTTTCTAGTCCCACCACAGTTCTGAAGCTTTGAAAATGACCCTGTGGTCTTTCATCTGCATTTGTAAGACCATTTCCACAAATTTACCAAAGTTGCTTATGAGGTTCGTTTGTTTACTGATACTTTTACCCAGTTGTTTCAAAAGAGCAAACAAAGGTCAGAGATTAAAACTAACTTGTCAAAAATCACATTTACCAAACTTAAGTAAAGAGAATCTAATACATTTTTGGTGAAAGATAGTTGAGGGTCAAAATTATCATGACTATTAGGAAAGGGTTATTAGGGTATTTTTAATTTTAAGTTTTGTCTAACAAAGCCTCTCACAGAGAGAGACAGAGACTAAATCTCACAATTAAGATTATTTAGATGAAAACTATGTTTAGCGCTTGGCTTTTACTGCATCTTAGTTATGCTGACAGATTCCTGGACAACTGAGATGCTAAATAATCTAGATACCAAACAAATCAACAAAAGTCTCAGCAAAAAATCATTACATAAAGGATTTTATTTCCTTCTCAATTACATATATCTACTCCATTCAACATAAGGAAAAACAATTCCTAGAAGAATCATTTGGTGATAGACTCACATAACAAATAATAATGCTGTCAACAGGACTGACCACATAACGAGTAGTAATTCTACCAACAGTATTTGAGCTACTATTACAAACATCTGTGCATACACAGTGATCACACAGATACACATACACACTGGTGATTCACTTTAAGTCACAGAACAAACCTCTTTTTTCTGTTTCACACCTAGCTCCAAAGGCCCATTGCACTGAGCCTCCTAGCCAGCCTGTGGCTATTTGTCTACCTTCTCCTCCTCCTGCCCAATCTTTTAGCCCCATGCTTCTGAAGGTATGAACTTAAAGGAGCCTCCTGGTGAATTAATCCAACATTCATCCATTTTTTGAGTGACTGACGTTCAACTCATTTCTACTTATAAATAAAGGCTACTTGTAAGTAACTTGTTAACTGATTGTTAATAATTCGGTGTTTTTAAACTTAAATTAACAAGACACTCTTGAGTATTCTACTAAGAAACAAGTTGCCACAAAAGGTATGGCAATGTTGCAAAGATCCTACTGCAAATACACACATAAAATCAGTCGGAAATCTTGCAGTTCTCAGAAGAACTCCATTACCACTGCTGAGGGAATTAGTGGTAGTTTTCCATTGCTGCTATTCTTGCTTTTCAACCTTCAATTATGCCTCATTCGGCATGATTATTTTCAAATTAGTTTGATACCTGCTGTGTATGACAGGTATTGCAGCAACAGTATCCTTATTTTTAAATTTCCAATAATTATACTTTGACATGTATGTCATGTTTCAAATATGAACCACACTTCAATTGCTAAAGCACATTTACCATCCTTCCCCAACATGTATTTGTACATAATAGTCCATTGCCAATGAATTATTTTCAACTGGAAAGCAGGAACAGGCAGGTTAAGCAGATAATGGGTGCCGCCTAAGTCAGCTGAGGTCACGACTCACCTAAGCTGCTATGGTCAAAAAAGTTGGCATCACTGCCACAACTGAGCAAGCTGCTCTAAGTTGCCAGGTCCCACTGCTTCCAGCCTAGTCCTCCCAAATTTTTTCTCTTAACTACTTCAGAGAGCATTAGAAACTCACCACACCCATTATCTTTTAATTTTCACAGCCCCATAAATGGCTTCTTAGAATCTCACATCCCCTTAACTGATCATAGTTCTTCGCTGCTATCTTAATTCCTTATCCAGAAAGATCCCTTTCTCAAAATTTCCATTTTTATAAGGAAAATTCATAAAAGCTCCTTTCTTTATGCCCAAAGAGTCTCAGACCCAAGGGACAGCATGGGCCATTAATGCCTCCTCCTGCAGTCTCCCTGAAAGTAGATTTTCAGCTCTTGGATATAAGAGTACATCCTTCTTGCTCCCAGCCCCCCCAAACTCAGATCCCTTTGCATTAAAGGTCAGCTCTATCACCTTACCGCTCCAACCCCCCCGCACCCAGTATTCAAAGAAAGGTGTCTGGCTAGCCACTGAATAAGTCAAGATTCTGAAGTGTGAGAAACAAGGGAAGGGAGGCAGCAAAATGGATTCCCGTACCATGAGTTTTCAAACATACTCTGAGAATGAGCTAAAGGCTCATTCCTTCCCTCATATTTTGAGGCCTAGCAGTATTACTTTTCAGAAAATCTTGATTTTCTGCTCTGTTTAATTATGAGTTTTACAAGCATTGTTTTCTTCTATTTTTCAGTCTGACTCCTCGTTCTTGGCTCTTCATTTAGGGGCTGTTGCCACCTAGTGGACTAAATGGGAATAAACGCCAACACATTATCACAGATTCTCACCTCTGTGCTTCCAGAAGAGACCACTAGATGGAGGCTTCAAACATGAAGTAGAAGGAGAGCTCCTAAACCCATCTAGAAAACCAGTTAGTTGCTTTATAACTACACAAAAAACTAACACAGATCCACAAAAATAAAATAAAATGGAATACGTCCAAAATAATGAGTTAAATAAAAATCTTTTGGAGGCAGTATAGCACTGAGGTTAAGAATATAGGCTTTGATTCTTAAGAACATAATCACAAAAACCCACAACAAAATACTACCAAGTTGAATTCAGCAATATATAAAAGTGATAATACATCATGACCATATGAGGCTTATCCCAGGATTGCAAGGCTGGTTCCATTTACAAAAATCAATCAGTGTAATTCACCATATTAACAGTCTAAATATCTGAAGAGATGCAGAAGTAGCATTCAAAAAAATTGATACCATTCATGATAAAAACTCTTAGCAAACTAGGAATACAAGGGAACTTCCTCAAGCTGATAAAGGGCATCTACAAAAAACATATGGCCTCCTGATTTCAAAACTTACTACAAAAGCTACTGGAACCAAAACAGTGTGGTACTGGCATAAAGATAAACATACAGACAAATGGAATAGAATAGAGAGCCCTGAAATAAACCCTCACACATATGGTCAACAATTTTCAACAAAATTGCCAAGACCATTCAATGGGCTAAGAACCATCTTTTTAACAAATAATGATGGCAAAATTGAATATCTACATGCAAAAGAATGCATGTGGACCTTATACTATACCATATAAACAAAAATTACCCAAAAATAGATCAAAGACCTAAATGTAAGAGCTAAAACTGTAGAACTTTTAGAAAAACACATAGGGGGGAAAGCTTCATGACACTGGATTTGGCAATGATTTCTTGGATATGACACCAAGGCACAGGCAGAAACAACAAAAAAATAAACTGTACTACATCAAAATTAAAAACTTCTGTGTATAAAAGGACACAATCAACAGCGTGAAAAGGCAATCCATGGAATAGGAGGAAATATTTGCAGATGAAGGGTTAACCTTCAGAACATATAAAGAACTCTCACAACTCAAAAAAAATTGATTAAATAATGGACAGGAGACTTGAATGGGCATTTCTCCAAAAAAGATATACAAATGGCCAATAAGCACATGAAAAGATGTCCAACATCATTCATCATTAGGGAAATACAAATCAAAACCACAGTGAGGTATCACCTCACACCCATTAAGATGGCTACTATCAAAAACAGAAAATAAGTGTTGGTGAGGAAGCAGAAAAATTAGAACACTTGTACACTGTTAGTAGGAATGTAAAATGGTACAGCCACTGTGAAAAACATATGGGGTGGTTCCTCAAAAAATTAAAAATAGAATTACCACATGATCCAGAAATTCCAGTTCTGGATATATACCCAAAAGAATTGAAAATAAGGACTTGAAGGGATATCTATATACCCATATTCACAGCAGCATTACTGACAATAACCAAAAGGTGTAACCAACCCAAATGCCTATCAACAGAAAAATGAACAGACAAAATGTGGTATAAACATACAATGGAATATTATTCAGCCTTAAAAAGGAAGGAAATTCTGACACATGTACAACATGGATGAAGTTTGATAACATTATGCTAAGTGAAAGAAGCCAGGCACAAACAGACAGATATTGTATGATTCCATTTATATGAGGTACCTGGAGTAGTCAAATTCATAGAGACAGAAAGTAGAATGGTAGTTGTCTGAGGTTGAGGAAATAGGGAGATATTGTTAATGGGTACAGAGTTTCAGTTTTGCAAGATGAAAAGAGTTCTGTGGGTGGATGATGGTGACAGTTGAGCAACAATATTAATGTACTTAATGGCACTAAACTGTACACTTAAAAAGTGGTTAAGGGGCCAGCCCGGTGGCACAGTGGTTAAGTTCGCAGGTTCCACTTCGGCGGCCCAGGGCTCACCAGTTCAGAACCCAGGTGTGGACCTATGCACTGCTTGTCAGGCCATGCTGTGGCAGCGTCCCACATAAAATAGAGGTAGATGGGCATGGATGTTAGGTCAGAACCAGTCTTCCTCAGCAAAAAGAGGAGGATTGGCAGCAGATGTTAGCTCAGGGCTAATCTTCCTCAAAAAGAGAGAAAAAAATGGTTAAGATGGTAAATGTTATGTTTATTTTACCACAATTTTTAAAAACAAAAAAAATAAAAGGAGGAAAAAACCCTATAGCTAACATGATACTTGATAGTGAAATACTGAACTCTTTCCCCTTACAATCAAAAACAAGACAAGGATGTCATCTCGCTATTTTTTACATACTATTGGACTGGAGATCTTAGCCAATACAATAAGGTAAGAGTGATAAACAAAAGTAATAAACATCAAAAAGGAAGAAATAAAATTGTCTTTATTCACAGATGTACACATAGAAAGCTCCAAGAAATTTGTTTTTAAAAGTTACTAGAACTAGTAAACAAATTTAACAATGTTCTACGATACAAACTCAACATACAAAAATCAAATTGCATTTCTATATACTAGCAACAAACTGGAAAATAAAAATTTTAAAATAATACCATTTACTATAACATTAAAAAAACATAATACTTAGTTATAAGTTTAAAGAAAGACGTATGTACAAGATCTCAACACTAATCTTTTAAAAACATTGCTGAGAAAAAACAAAGACATTCTAAGTAAGTGGAAAGATACACTGAATTCATAAATTAGAAGACTCAATTCTAAAATGACCACTCTCCCCAAACTGATAGGATCAACGCAATGCAATCAAAATCTCAGCAGCCTTTTTTATTAAAAAAATAAAATAATTGACAAGCTGATTC
The DNA here is from genome assembly GCF_021613505.1 of Equus quagga. NCBI lineage: Eukaryota > Metazoa > Chordata > Mammalia > Perissodactyla > Equidae > Equus > Equus quagga. The sequence continues at coordinate 86,391,707 of NC_060267.1, forward strand.
TAAAATTTATAAGGAAAATGAAAACAAAACAAAACCCTAGAATGGGCCAAAACAACTTTGAAAAGGAAGAATGGAGTTGGAGGACAACACTACTTGATTTCAAGATTTATTACAAAACTATAGTATTCAAGACATTGCAGTATTGGTGAGAAGATAAACAGAATTGGTGAAAAGATTAATGGAATAGAATACAGAGTCTATAAAGAGATTCACACATATAAAGATCAAATTATTTTTCAGCAAGTGCATCAAAAATTCAATGAGGAAGGTCTTTTCAACAAATGAGTCCAGAACAAATGAATAGTCACATAAAAAGACTTTGCTTCTTATCTCATAGCATACAAAAAAATTAATTTAAGACGGGTTATAGACATAAATGTAAAAGATAAAACCATAAATTTTCTAGTAGAAAATCCAGAAGAACACCTTTGCAACCTTCGGTTAAGGCCAAGATTTCTTAGGGAAGACACAGGAAGTATTAACCATAAAAGAAAAAATTAATAAATTGGACTTCATAAAAATGTTAATCAAAAAACATGTTAATAAAGTAGATCAGAAAGCCATGGATTAAGAGAAAATATTCACAACACGTATCTGATGAAGAACTTGTATCAAGTAAAAAATATCCACAACTCAGTAACAGGACAAAGAACATGATTCTTTTTTTTCTTTTTTTTAAGATTTTATTTGTCCTTCTTCTCCCCAAAGCTCCCTGGTACTAGCTGTATATTCTAGTTGTGGGTCCTTCTCTTTGTGGTACCTGGGACACTGGCGCAGCATGGTTTGATGAGCAGTGCTAAATCGGCGCCCAGGATCCGAACCAGCAAAACCCTGGACCACCAAAGCAGAGCTCGTGAATTTAACCAGTCGGCCATGGGGCCGGCCCCTGATTCTTTTTAATAATCAAAAGACTTCAAACAGACATTTCTAAAAGATTATATACGAATGACCAATAAGAGTGTGAAAAGCTGATCAACATAATCAGTTATCAGGGAAATGCAAATTAAAACCACATCAGTCCCATTACATGCTCACTAGAATGACCAAAATTTAAAAGTGACAACACCAAATGCTTGCAAGGATGTGGAAGAACTGGAACTCACACACTAAAACTCTAAAATGTATAAACAATTTGGAAAACTGTTTGGTAACCTCATAGAAAGTTTACATCTACCATATGACCCAACAATTCCTAGATATACGTCTAAGAGAGAGAAAAACATATACCCACAAAAACCTTGTGTAAGAATTTTCACAGCTACTTTATTGATAATAACCAAAAACTTGAAACAGCCCAGGTATCAACAGACAAATAAAGTGCAGTACAGTCAATGGAGTACTCCTCAACAAGAAAAAGAAACAAACTACTAACACTTGCAACAACATGGATGCAGCTCAAACATTATGCTTTTGAAAAACGCTAGACACAAAAGAGCAGATGTTGCATGATTCCATTTATATGACATTTTAGAACAGGAAAAACTAATCTATCATGACAGAAATCAGAAGCTATTGCTTCTTAGGATAGAAGAGTGGGATCAATTGAGAAAAAGCATAGAAGAATTTTCTAAAGGGATGGCAACGTTCTGTATCTTCTTGGAACTCAGATTACAAGGTGCATGCATTTGTGAAAACTGCTTGAACCTTACACTTATTATCTATGTATTTCATTGTATGTAAATCATACCACTATTTTAAAAAGATAAAAAGTACATTAACTTTGGAATCACACAGGCTCCAGCTCTGCCACTTACCAGCTGTGTGACCTTGGCCAAGTGTTAAATTGTCAGTTTCCTCATCTGTAAAATGGGGAGAATGAGAGTTGAGAACAACCTCATAGAGTTACCAGAAAGAATAAATGAAATCATGTGTTTAAATCATTAGCATACAGTAAATGCTCACTAAATATCAAGCAAAAAAGTTAGAAAACCTTTGTCATATATTTCAACAAAGAGAAACATGCAGAAATGGCTAGAGCAGTTAAATCTTGGGCAATTCACATATGTTATCTGACTTATTTTTTAAAAGAACCCCTAACAGAGATTATTACTGCTTTATGGATGAAGAAACTGAGCTTCACAGACTGCCTATGGTCACTCAGCAAGGAAGTGGAAAAAGCGAAGATGCAAACTCTCACTGGTGTTTTTCCACTGCACCATACTATCCTTCCAGTAGGGTTACTTTCAGCGATGTATCCCTGCAACGGCCAGGACAGCACAATTCGTATGTAAAGCCACCAAGGCTCCCTTCATTCCTGAGAGTACGGTAGTGTCAGGCCTGATACTGAAAAGAGGCCAGTTCTGACAGCCTGATTGGTGAATGCTGACAGAGCTGCAAGCAGAAGACTGCAAATGCTGGTCTAGGCTTTTACCCTGTTCTTGGGCTTCGAAATGGTTCCTGCTACTTGAGGACACTAATTCTCCTTCCATAGGGTAATTTCAAGATAAGAAAATTCTGAATGTAAAATTTGTGATGGAAGAGGGAAGCTGGAGCCTGGGTGGCTCAATTTAGCAGAATAGCCTTAGAAACTTGGTAGCTAAAATGAAAAGTGGAGATTTTTTTTAAAATACATATCCTTTTTCTCAATTCAACAGGCTTTTGTAAATAATTGAAACACAGAAATAATCAAAGTTACCCTGTGATCCCAAGTGCCCAAAGATACCACTGTTAACAAACAGTTCAGTGTATCATCTTCCAGACTAAAATCTGCCTTCTTAATGATCCTACAGTATTCCATTACATGGATAAACACAATCCATTTAACTAGTCTCCTATTAAACTTTTAAGCTATTTCCAATTTTTTTGCTATTGTAGGTGCTGAAAGGAGTAAATGCGAATATACATTCTGCATACCTGTCATTTCTTACAGGATAAATGCTTAGACATATGAATTGCTAAATCTGCAATTTTAAATTTTAAACTACTCAATCTGCAAAAATAAATGCGCACATTTTCAGCTTTGACAGACTTATTTATTAGATTTATTTATTAGATTACACATACAAGAATTCCCACTCACATCTTCATCTGCACTTACAATTATGGTTTTTTTGTTTTGTTTGTTTTTTGTTTTTTTGGTGAAGAGGATTGGTCCTGAGCTAACATCTGTTGCCAATCTTCCTCTTTTTGCTTGAGGAAGATTGTCATTGAGCTAACATCTGTGCAAATCTTCCTCTGTTTTATGTGGGATGCTGCCACAGAGTGGCTTGACAAGTGGCGCTAGGTCCATGCCCAGGATCCGAACCTGCAAACCCCAGGCTGCCAAAGCAGAGCGTGCAAATTTAACCACTATGCCACCAGGCCAACCCCACAAGTACCATTCTTTAACGTCAGAGTTGCAAACTCAAATGCCTACAGAAGACTAGCAGGAAACATAAATGGATGAAGGAGGCCATACGGGTTTATGACAAACCTAAGAGTGCACGCTCATATAAAGAGGGCAGCCACTACTCTACTCCAGCCAACAGACGTCACACCGAAATTCAGGTCCAGTATTAGATCTTCCAATTCATCAAAAACGCCAGAAATCCAAATTGTTATGAAACTCTTGCAGGTTTTAAATGTTGACAACTAACATGCTTTTATTTAAACATCTGATTGGTTAGTCAAACAAAATACATCTATAGGCCAGACTACATGTAGCACATGGAATTTTGTGCTAAAGTGAAAAAGATTTAACACTGTATTTTTGCTTTGAATCTTATTAGTCATGCAGTTTATCTTTTCCTATGCTTACCAACAGAGGACGGATTTATTCAATTTTCATCATAGTGACTGCCAGCACCCTTCAAAGAAAGATGCTTATCTGTTTTCTAAGATTCATATCTACAACAAATATTGGACCAAAATAAAAAAGATATGTAACTTCAGGTCTAGATGTTAAAGAGTGGTCTTAGTTGACCAAAGTGTGTCCAGAAAAGGCATATGAAGACTCATTTGGGACTGAGTTGCTATACTCTCCCCAGCATCCTTACAGCACCACAAGATTTTGAGAGACAATACTAATTGGTAAAACTACACATGGCTTTGAAGAGGGTGGCTTTAACAATCTCGAGCTTCCCTCCACTACTTGATACACTGGCTGAAGACAACAAATTTTCTCTTTGGTGAGACCTCAGAAAAGGAAGAGAAGAATTCCCACACATCCCCCTTGTTATCATATATTGAATTTAAACAACCACTTTCAGTCTTTTTCAAATGAGTAAAACACACACTCTCAAAATCTTACTGCAATACTGCTCCCATAGAAAGAACAATTTCAGCAACCTATCTAGCTTCAGAATTTCTTCTCATTCCTTCTTAGTCATCCATTACAAACCTCCAGACCCAGATGTTCAAGCATTCCCTTCACCCACCAGAGAGAATGACAGAGATCCACGACTACCCAAGGACCCAACCACAGTCTTTGAATGCAACTATCTTTTCATCAGTTGTAAACAAGTCCTAAACTCTTGGCTCCACAGGGAGTCCCTACCAAGTCAGTACAAACTCTGAAATAGGGGCAGAGGTCAAGGGGATGAGAGCACAACCCAAGCTCTGGATCTCATCCCACCCCCACTCTGTTCAAAAGAATCCTTATCAGAAGGAACTCCCCAGCAAAAGGCCACCTTCAGGAGACCTGGGGCTAGCAGATTCAGCGAAGCTTTGGAAGCAGGCTCTTGGAACTGTCATGAATGCGAAACATCTAAATCACTAACAGAATGTTCTGGAGGAAAGATGACATAAAGTAGGGGAAAATAAGAGAGATTTGTGAACTTAGCTTCATTTGTTTCAGGAAAGAACCTATCTGATGAATAGTGAAATAATCCTGAACCAGAGCCACAGAAGAAATCTCTTTGAGAACCAATCTATTCCATGGTGAACTATTCTACTGTGTCCAAAATCATTCTAACATACGCAAAAGAGCCCAAATGAGACTTAGATAATATAGTCTTTATTCTTCTGTACACAAAAAGCCCCGTTAAATATGTTATAAATCATGATACTGCCTTAAATTTTTCCATTAGCATTTGAGACTTGTCACAATGAAGAGAGCTGGAGACAGGAGAGAAGATTAGTTAAAACAGTGGCTCTGAAGTCTCAGATACTTCTCCACTAAGGTGAGTCATTTAACGTCTCCAGACCTCAGTGTTCTCATCTGTAAGACAGGGATAGTATCTTTTTAAACAGACTATATGAGTGCTTAATGAAAAATGCATGTGATGCATTTAGTGTGTAATAAATATTAGCTATCATTACTACTAGTATGTAGTAAAAGCCATATATCATCAAGTTTTGTGTCTGTCATCCTGATTAAACCAGAGTCCCCTGAGGGCAGGAACTGTGTCTTAGCTTGGCATACACATCAAAAAGAAAAAGAGGAGGGGGCCAGCCTGGTGGCGCAGCAGTTAAGTTCACACTTTCCGATTCAGCAGCCAGGGGTTCACCGGTTCGGATCCCAGGTCCAGATCTGCGCACCATTTGTCAAGCCATGCTGTGGCAAGCATCCCACATATAAAGCAGAGGAAGATGGGCGCGGATGTTAGCTCAGGGCCAGTCTTCCTCAGCAAAAAGAGGAGGATTGGCAGCAGATGTTACCTCATGGCTAATCTTCCTCAAAAAGGAAAAAAAAAAAAAAAAGAAAGAAAAAGAGAAGTGGGGAAGTAAGAGGAGAACAATGGACCAGGTATTACAAAATAAAACAAAATTAGATAGTTTTATATGATATAACCCTTCTCACTCCTACTGAACATATGCAAAGTGCCTGGCACATAAGGAATATCCAATAAATGTTCATTTCCTTTCCTTCCTTGATCTCTAACACACAGTTTAAGTTCATTCTCTATAGACCACACTTGGGCTTATACGAACTGTTTTCCGAGATCAAAAACTGTGACATATAGTTTAACAACTAGGAATGGAACCTTAAGGACATGGTATAGAATATTCGAATTTTGGATAGAACCTATGGGTACTCTAGTTGAGATGCATATTTATCACCTGTAGCTTGAAGGATCCATAAAAAGTCTCCTTGGGATCCCAAAACACTTGAGAGACAAACGCAAAGCCAGAGCAAGCCAGCAGTATTAGGCTGTCTTATTCAGAAGCTGTTTTTATCTGGTCAGTTCATCCTGTCAGCACTCATGGATGCCAGATTAATGAGCACTTATCAGCATGGCAAGAAAAAGTAAAGACTAACTTTCAAGTCTCTTTTAAAATGCTCATTTATCTAGGTCCTTGATCAGTAGAAAAAATACATATACACATACACACACACACATATATTTTAAAGTGTGAGTCAGCAAGAATTCCAAGCACACAGTATTTTTAAATGGTAATGGTCAGGCTTTTAATTGTACAAATTTGTTCCTCAGAATGCTCTCTGTAAGACATTGCTCCTGACCAAAGAGAAGTGCATAATCTGAGTCATTTGTTTTAAATAAGCAGAGAGTTAACTTCTTTAGTTTCCTGAGAGGTTAAATAAATGGGTTGGCAGATAGTCATTTGGGAGGTTACCTGTTGCTAGTTGAGTGAAGGGCCTCAAAACACTCTCATAGTCAACCAGATGGTAAAGAACAGTCTTGGCCAAAGTGGTCAGCAGTATATGAGCTCTGCTCCTCTGAGGGAACTATTTACCTGAAGCAGTAACTTACACCTGCTAACATCTGGAATGATTTATCTTTGTATCATTTAGAAACACAGGCTAGTTTAATTGAATAAAGTGCAGTTCAATGGCCCATTAGAACAGAGAGACAAAATTTCAGCATTATGATACATAGCCTAGAATAGCATACACTTAATAGTGTTTACCAATTACCAAGCATGTACATACATCACTTGATTTAATCTTCACAACAGCCCTGTAAAGTAGGAATAATTTTTACCATTCCCATTTTACAGATGAGAACACTGAGGCACAGAGAGGTTAAATAACTTAGCCAAGATTACAGAGCTAATAAATATTGAAGTCAAGTTGAACCCAAGCAATCTTGAGACAGAGTCCATTCTCTTAATTCAGAAGAGTTTTGGCTTATATAAAAAGCTATAGGCCTCACTTGAAATGTAGACAAAAATTTACACAGAAACATGTTCACTGTGACATTATTTATAACGTAGAAAAAAATGGAAGCAATCTAAATGCCCAACAATAGGAGAATGGCTACATAAATCATGGTAAGGTTATTCACTTACAATTAAATATTATCCTGCCATTAAAAATATTTACAGAGGGGCTGGCCCCATGGCCGAGTGGTTAAGTTTGCACGCACTGCTTCGGCGGCCCGGGGTTTCACTGGTTCCAATCCTAGGCGCGGACATGGCACCACTCAAGCCATGCTGAGGCAGCGTCCCACATGCCACAACTAGAAGGACCCACAACTAAAAATACACAACTGTGTACCAGGGGGCTTTGGGAGAAAAAAGAAAAATAAAATCTTAAAAAAAAATTTACAGAAAATGTTTCATAGCTTGGCACAATGCTCCCAATGTAATGTTGGGGGTGGGGGGGTACAGGATACAAAATTTTGCATATAATACAATTCCTAATTATGTAAAAAATAAGCTCAGACACAAACTAAAAGGACACATTCTCAAATAAGAAACAATGGTTATTTCCAGGTGGTGGGATTAGGGGTATTTCTATTTTTCTTTTAGTGTTTTCCACAATGAACAAGCATTATACTTCTATCAGTTTAAACAAAGACAATTTTTTCTTTTAATCAAGCTACACAAAGATCCACAGCAGTTGGTAAAAACAGCTAAAAAGCTTCTCATCTGTCTAACTTCAAGTCATTACTTTCCTTAGGATAATACCCTTTGGACACCAAACAACATAGCACATATCAAAAAGAATGCTCACCTTCAACTTTGGAAACTAAATTAAAATATGAGTATTTTCAATTTTGGTCAGTTTGCTATTCTCTAATCATTTGTAGGATTATTTTAGAAGAAGAGAAATGGATTTAACTATTTAGAGAAGCCCAAAACTCAGGAATGGCTTTGCTGAAATAGGTAATAAGGGACAAAAGTCTGACTGGGGAGAAGGAACAGCTGTTGCTAATCCAACTATTTACCCTTTGACCCTCTATCTGGCCAATAACTGAACAGTATCAATTGTTTTCCTGTATTATGTGCTGTTTACAATCCCTGAGACGCATGAAAGGAATTAATAATTTAGCCTAGAAAGCTGACAGCCTTTATTGGGGAGTCCCTTGTCTGTGGGACAGAAATCAGAGCAAGTAGCTGTCCTGAAGTCACAGGTCCCTTTACTGTTCCTGTTTTATAGCCTAATTGGCCCCCAAACATAAATCAATTATTTCTCCTGTTTTAAGCAACAATGACTTCTATTCTCTAACTTCCCTTGTATCAAGTCAGTCCTTGTTCTCTTGAGTTTTACAACTACACGGTAAACATGACGGCTGAGGAAAAAACTTGGGGAGCAGGGCAGACTGGGGTTATTTGGAAACAGAAGCACAGAAAGGTTATGCTGTTTTGAACTTCTCTTGACCTTTGACTGCCCTTGTCCCTAGCTTATGCTAATGGGCAGGGTACAGAGATGCTTCTTGTAGAAATGAACTTAGCCTGAACCTGTGCTATAACATTGGACTCAAGGAAGCCCAGGAATCATTGGAAGACAGTCACAGTGTGAACAGCTGCCCATATTCTAAGCACAGCTACCCATCTGCTCTACCACAGAAAAGGTAAAAAAAAAAAAAAAAAAAAACCAAAAAGCTATTTAAATTGGACTAAGTCAGTCTTTCGTCATCTAGTTCCAACACATCCCACCTGTTCTCCCAAACTTGCCGTCTACAACCACTGCTGAGCACAATGGGAAATCAGCAAAAATGGTATTTCCTATTTCAAAATAAGCAAGTACAAGCAGGCTTCCCCACTCAGGAATTTGGGGAGTAGGGAAGACACTAGGGCCTCTAAACTCCAAAGATGTATCACAGAGAAATCTCTATTGTTCTCAATCTAATGTGCAAAAGTCATGAGGTATTAACATAGGAGATGTTATTCTTTTCTAGTCAGAAGCCATGGAATTTGCCGTATCAACAGTCATAACCAATTTAACACAATACACACAGCCCATCTCAGTCCTGAGGTTTCCTTTCACTTGGTAGGGCAGAGCATGCTAATGTGAATCCCAAGATTGGTTCAGACCAAGATGATAAATTATTCCTTCCCATTTATTATTATATCAGATCTTTATGTATTTCTTCAAAGAGAAAGAATAAAAACACTGCTACCTTAACAAAGATAACGTGGGGATTATTGAGAATATTGCCCACATAAGCTAAGTACAGTGTTTAAAAGAAAAGTGATGTTTTTAGATGACTCCTATTCTATACTGATATATAAAATTATGATTCACTATCTGTTCATTCTCATGGAATGGAGAAGCTGGTAAATCATCATATCTAGCTAGAGATTCTATGGAGAAAAGTTAAATGAGTCAGGATTATTCGGCCCAGAAAGAATAATAATTCAATAATAATCTTTATGAGAATATGAAGGGTCTTTCCTAGAAGATGGACATGAGCTATTTTCAATTGCTACTGAGTGCAGACAAGGAGAATAAGTATGGGTACTGTTGCTAAATTAGAGGTTTAAAAAATGTTTTTTCAAATAATTCTAGACAAGGAAGTATTTTCCAACAGATTGTTAATAGATGAGGATAGGCCCTAGACTTATTTATTTGTGTATCCCTGGAGCCTAGAACTGGGCCTGGAGCAGAGAGAACATGCAATGTTTAACTGAGTTCTCAATTATCTAGCATGTTTTCTGTCTGAAAAATTACAGGGCATCTCAATGTCCTTCCTCCTTCCTAGTGTTCAAAACTGCTTCTAAGAAAGGACTATGACTTAAGAATTTACCTTTTCCTCCTACTAAATGAAGGCTATTCATAAGACAAAGACAAAGAGAAACAGTGTGTTTACCCACAGATACTGGGAGGTGGGAGAGCAGGAGACTGAGCCCATACTACCTACAAAACTGATTTTGAACTTTATGACTTCTAGAGAGACAAATCTATTTCCCTGGTGTTTGATAAGCATTGTGGGACTTATTTTGTCTTGCAACTAATAAGTATTACTTGAACAAACATGAACGTTTATACTAGTTTATACTAGTAAGGTGTGTGGGGAAAAATATGTAAGAAGGTCTACACCCTCAGAGAGCTGATATTAGCCAGGATGGTGAGAAGGTGAAACTTTATCACTTACCTCAACAGCAGATTTGTGACAAACAGCCAGCCCCATGACCCTAAAAAGTACTAGAACTAGACAAATAACTCTAGATCATCTCATGGAGTCTCAGTCTAAATTACCATTTGACCTGGCATTATAGCACAATAAGGTCTGTAGACAGTGGATATTCCCATGTCCTATTTCTAACAGTTATAACTGTATCTCAGAATGGTGTATGTCACATTTTGAGAGCACTGGAAACACAAATGATGATCTATAATCAAGACTTACAGAGTCCTGAAAAGCATCATTTAATTAGACCTTGAAATGGTCACTCTCATACCTTAACCTTAAGAATGTAGATAAAGGTGCTTTAGAAATTAAACTGTGGTAACTAAGGTAATCAGTTATAAATATCTAAACCAAGCAAAACCCCTCTTTGAAAGAAATTATGTCAAAACTAGTCAGTACTCTAGAAAAGTGGTTGTGGGTATAAGGTTGTACGCGTGCATGAATGAAAGCACAATTTTTGTTGCTGCTGGTTTCATAGGAGGATGAAGAGGATGCAAGGAGATTAATATTTAAATAGAAATTTTCAGTAAATCAATTTTCTATTAAATGGCTAGATCCTGGCCACTGAATAACATTAGGAAAAGAAACAGTAAGCCTAACTAGAAAAGACAAAATGCCCTGCCCATAATTATAAATTAAAGTGAAATAAAATCTGAGTCAATAAGACCTATCAATTACACCTTAAATTATACATTTGAAAGTACAAACACATCCTTTTCTTACCCCTGAACACTGGGGAACATTCAGAACTTACTAGTGCCTGGGTCGAGCTCTGCCAATTCATCCTGACAAAAACCTAAAGAGAAAACAACAGAAAAAAAGATTATGACTTGTAAATTACTCCAAGGTGACTCCAAATATGAAAAAGTAAGTATCATATAGTGGGAAAAAAGTCCAGACTGAGAAGTCAGATTTGCATTTGAACCCTAGCTCTGTAACATTTAGCTACTGTATCCCTCTCTGAGCCTCCATTTCATCATCTTTGTATTAAAAAAATGGAGACAGTAACAGCACTCACCACAGAGTAGTAAAGATGATTAAGTGAGATGCTGATATAACATGCTTATTTGGCATAGTCCTTGGCACACAGTAGGAGCTCAATAAACAACAGCACAAGTAATTATGAGTACGTATGCCAATGTTAGTTGGAATAAAAATTCATAGGAAAATTATAACTCATTTAATTATCTGTCATATTCTATTTAACATTATTATTTTCCAAAAGAAAGCAAAATATACAAAACATGAACTTATAACAAATATCAAACAAGGTAATTTTACTTTAAATCTTCACAGATACTGAAGAATTTTCCCTACACAGACGAATGGAAGCAATTCTTCCATTAGTAAGTATGCTGCTCAGGTTGGAATAAATACCTCTCAAAGCATACTTTAGACACAAAAAGTATGAGCTACAACTGTCTGATTGGTTTATAACTATCACACGTTAGAGAAAAATCACACACAGTGAATGGCACAGTAGGTATTTTCTATACATAGTTGATGAAAGTTCTTTTCTCCTGGAAAGACTGCCTACTTTCTCCAGTTTGCTTTCTACTCATCCTCAGCTTAAATATTTCCTCAAAAAAGCTTTTGCTTGCCTCCCTTACCCTTGTCTCCTACACCAAGTCAAAGGCCCCCGTTATAACTATCTATAATACTTTGTATCAACAAGGAATTACTTGTTCAATGTCTGATTCCACTATTAGACTGTTCCATGGGGGAAAGGATCTGGCCTGTCTTGTTCACCATTACCATTGTATCCCCACTACCTCTCAGAAGCATAGCACAAAGGAAGCTGTTCAATAAACATCAACTGTGGTATGTTAATGGTAAATTCAAAAATAACGGAGCAAAATTAGGACTAGAGGGATATGACAGCATTTTCTGTCATCAGAGCTGGGCAACGTGAAGCCAGACCAGCAACTAGGAGTCACATGGAGAAGAGGGATTCAAGCAGCAGGTAGACTGTTTAAACACCACAACTTTTAAAGTCCTTTGCAATCCTGAACTGTTTGGGCCACACCATTCACCAAACATGCCATATCCCTTCTTGCTTTCCTGTGCTTCCTCCTCCTCCTCCACTTGGTGAGGAACTATTCATCCTTCGAGATTTAGCTCAAATATCACCACCGCTGTGAAACATGGAACACAGAAGAGGCCCCTCCTGCATTCCCCAAAGGATAAAGGAACAATTTAAATATCTGCCTCCTCCATTAGATAGTGAGCTCTTCAAGGGTGGGGACCACCCCATGTCCATCTGTGGAGCTGCTTCTATGCTGAACCAGTTGCCAATACATTATGGAAGGTGCTCAAATGCAAGAAGACCTAAACAGAAAACACAACCCCATCTCTAGATCACAGTCTAACGGAAGAAAGTCACAGAATCAGAAAATCTAAAGTCTAGCCTGTGTGTCTAGTGTGTGGAAGGTCCGAATGAGGAAATCTGATCTGGAACACCAGAGTTTGGAAGCTGCTAAAAGTGGCTGAGATACCTGAAAAGGCTCATCGCAGAACAACTTCAAAGCATTTCTTTCTTTTTTTTTTTTTTTTTTTGAGGAAGACCAGCCCTGAGCTAACATCTGCCACCAATCCTCCTCTTTTTGCTGAGCAAGACTGGCCCTGAGCTAAGATCCGTGCCCATCTTCCTCTATTTTATATGTGGGACACCTGTCACAGCATGGCTTGACAAGTCGTGTAAAGGTCTGCACCCGGGATCTGAACCGGCGACCCCAGGCCACCAAAGGGGATCGTACGAACTTAACTGCTGTGCCACTGGGCCAGCCCCTCAAAGCATTTCTACATAAAGGCAATGGGAATCAGAAAAGCTGCGGAGAGATGCCAGGTAACGAGGAAATACCTCATCATTACACATGGGTTCAATATTGAACATCCTTCCAGAAGTGAAACTGAGAATAAGCATTCACTGAACATAAATTCACTCAAAAATAGGACAAAAGCATGGGAAGGGAGGGTAGTGTAATGGGAAAGTTAGACCTCTCCTAAATTCTAGTTCAAGCCACTTTTAGTTTAGTTATACAACTTTAGCCAAGTCACTCCCTATTCTGAACCTCACATTCTGCATGTTAAATAAAAGGACTGTACTAGAAGTCTCAAGAAAGGACAAAGCTTAATGCATTTTCTGAAAACCAACAATATTCTGAACTCAAAGTAACTAGATCAAACACAAAGAGAGGGTGACTAAAAAACAAAGAAAATACTAAAACATAAAGTGGACATTTATTGCTTTTATCTGCCTAGTAACCACTCCCCCTTTCTTTTGTTAAAAGTATTCTGATTTTTCTTTGGAGACATCTATTTTATACTCTCAATCCATATGACCCAAGTAGGATTGCCCCTAACCTTGCTATAAAATGGGCTTAACAACAGGACTTACTTATAGGTCTGTTAAAAGGATTAAATGAGATAGTGCATGTAAAGGCTCTGTACAGTACCTGACAAAGTCAGAGCTCAACATATGTGAGCTACTACTAACTAACTAAGCCCTGGGGTCCATCCAATCCAGTGCTGTGTCTGCAGTAACAAAGAGCAGATTATAGGAGAGTGCCTATTGACCCATTCATAACATCATCCTCAAAGACCTAGGGTAGAACTGTAATATCACTGTCATTTTAGTTACTTGCTGTGATTCTTGAATCTTTTTTTACATTTTGAGCCTATAAATTGCTTGATGGAGTGATTCCAGACATATGCTACCCCCTGAGGAAAGAGGGACTCTTTATATTTGCCCTAAGACAAATTCCTCCAACGGTCACAAAGAGCCTAGACGATGGAATTCTCTAACTCTGTCTACATTCCCTCCATCCACCCTGAGACCACTGGCTATTAATGTTGTCTCTGGTTTTACAGATCATCACTAGTGCAGGAGGCCTGAGGAGATATGGAGAGCAATGTTAATCCTACCTCCTGACGACAAGTCAACGGAATGGTTGGGTCTGGCTCCATTCTCAAATAGAGTAACACCCAGATTCTGAGTAACCAGATCCAGCTAGCAAAATGATTCCAGCTAAAAGAATCCAAATCACTGCTAGAAGTAAATCCAATGTGTGTTCAAGACAATTCAACACAAAGGCAAGAGATATCAGAGTTGTTCAGTGAAAAGTAGACTCCCAAGTCACATAAATACCCAAATATACCCCCACAACCAACTGCCTCACAGACTACAACACATTAAAGCAAGTTAGGAAATGTTCTGAGAAATCCAGGGTCTTTGGCTGTTGACTTAAGTTGGGTTTAAAAAGGGACAAACAAGAAACACAGATTGGTTCCTAAGATGATATATCACCAAGTCAGTATGCTTATAAGCAATCTGAAATTTAGTGCAAAGCTTATATTCACTTGCCACAGTCTAACTTAGAAGACAGATGCACAGTGAAAAGGGCATGGGTCTGAGTTATAGCTGGATTCAAATCCCAGATGTGTCACTATTTTTGTTTAATTAACTACCCATGCCTATTTCCTGAAATGGAGATAAAAATAACCATCTTGTTCACCTGTTGTGAGATTTGTACATAATCACCTACTTTACAGCAAGTGATCAATAAATGGCTCTAAGTTTACAAGTTTTCTTTAATACAAAGGAAGATCCAGTTGACAAGCTTTTCTCCAATAAGCATTTGCAAACAGAAAAAGTTCAGTGACTCCTCAATCTGTGACTGGCTACAGTGACAGATTAAAAAATTACTCATTGGCGCCGGCCCCGTGGCTGAGCGGTTGAGTTCCGCTCCGGCAGCCCAGGGCTTCACCAGTTTGAATCCTGGGTGCGGACATGGCCATGCGGATCATCAAGCCATGCTGAGGTGGCATCCCACATGCCACAACTAGAAGGACCCACAACTAAAAAAGTACACAACTATGTACCGGGGGTCTTTGGGAGAAAAAGGAAAAATAAAATCTTTTAAAAAAAAAAGTTACTGATCTTCTTTATTTACTATTTTGACTACAAAATTATGTATTTACCATGATAGGATCTTCAATAAGATCCATTCTTTTCCAAATGTGAATAAAAGCTAATGGGTAATATCAGTAAACAAATTCAAGCCTGAAACACTAGCTAATTGTAACCTGTAATGTGTCTTTTACAAAAGCAAATTAAATGTTACTCTAGGAATGTTTTGATTTAATTTACATCACTGTAGGAAGGCAGCAGGGTACACGAGAGACCTGGATCCTGGTCAGGACTGTGCCAGTTATTATTTCGAAGCCTCAGAAAACCACAGGCAAAATTAAGGTGAGGCCCTTAAAGGGTAAAATTCTACGATTCTAATCAAACATCACATCTTCCCCCAAACAGAAATCATATATATACTGCAAGATCTGCCTACCACTTCAACTTTACCTCTTGCTTCTCACCCCATCCCACTCAACAGTGTATACTCCATCCATACTGAACTACACTGTAGCTCCCCGAATTCAACACGCTCTTTACCCTCCATTCCTTTGCATATACTATTTTCTCCACCTGAGCCCACCTTTACTCACCATTCTGTCCTGAGGACTCAGGTCACATCTCGATTCCTTCCCCCTCTCTCTCCCACACACACTGAAGTCCAGGTTTCACCTAGTCAACTGCAATTCAAGTTTTATGCAGTTTTAAACGTGAGATATGAAGTGAAGCAGGGCTTCAAAAAGGAACTCAAAGGTCTAAAAGCGTTTTGAAATTGCTCTGGTTAGTTCAGAGGCCCTACTCTGTGCTCCCCACAGGGCCCTGTGATCCCACATCACATCATGATCAGGGCCACTGACGCTGAATTCAGGTTCTAGAGAAATTTGTTTTCTATACTCCCCAACAAAAAGCTAAAAATCTTTACCCAGGATTTATACTGATATACAACAGTCATTAGCTGGTCCTTTCCGGCCCAACTGGCTCTGGTCATTTGTATCAGTGTCCCATCTGCATTATATCCCCTGATCATGATTAGGTCCTCAATGAAACTCTGTGTCCTTGTTTCAGTCAGCTCTGGTCTCAGCCCTAACTATAACCCCAGCCCCAAGACTTAGGCAGGATCCCTGGGAAAGGTTGCTGAGTAAACGTTGAGGAACTGCTTCTTTCTCCAAAAAGCAACAGTACTAAACCACAATGCCACCACAATGAATTTCTTGCCAAAATACCAAGTTCAAAGAGAAAATAACTGTTTCACTATTCTCTGCCTTTAAAGTCTAGAAGTGATGTCCAACACAAATTCCTACAATGATGGACACGTTCTCTATCTATACTGTCCAATTTGGTAGCCACTAGCCACACTACAGCTATTAAGCGCTTCGAATGTGACTAGTGTGACTGAGGAATTGAATTTTTAACTTTGTTTTTATTTTTTATTTTTTTGAGGACGATCAGCCCTGAGCTAACATCTGCTGCCAATCCTCCTCTTTTTGCTGAGGAAGACTGGCTCTGAGCTAACATCTGTGCCCATCTCCCTCTACTTTATATCTCCCTCGACAGCATGGCTTGCCGAGAGGTGCCATGTCTGGACCCGAGATCCAAACTGGCGAACCCCAGGCCACCGAAGCGGAACGTGCGAACCTAACCACTGCGCCACCAAGCCGGCCCATATTTTTTTTTTTTTTTACAGATTGGCACTTGAGCTAACATCTGTTGCTAATCTTTTTTTGTTTTGTTTTGTTTCTTCTTCTCCCCAAAGTTCCCCAGTACACAGTTGTATATTCTAGTTGTAGGACCTTCTGGTTCTGCTATGTAAGATGCCACCTCATCATGGCTTGATGAGGGGTGCCAGGTCCATGCCCAGGATCCGAACCTGTGAAACCCTGGGCCAGTGGTTATTATAATGGACAACGTAAGACTCGAAAGAAGTCTTCCCTCCTCTTAAATTTGCTTTGCCACCTTGTGGATTCTGTTGCAGCTTTAAAGAAAATGAAATATGGAAATGCTTAGGCCAATGTTATTTAGTAGCCAATTCATAAGTTAATCAGCTATTATCAGGAAAATAATTTCATCAGCCTGCAAACTGTCACTTACTCCTTCAAATGTTATTAAGTACCTGCCCACCCTGTAGCAGGCCCTAGGCCTGGAAAATACAGATATAAATAAGACTGACCCTACTGTCAGAGACGTAAATGTCTAGAGGGGTACAGAATAGACAAAAATTAACTGTAGAGTACAATGTGAATGTACTTAATGCCACTGAACTGTACATTTAAAAATGGTTTAAAATGGCAAATTTTATATTATATATATTTTACTACAGTAAAAATGATTAAAGTCTAATGAAATATAATGAAATAAATAATAACATTTTTTAGAAAATTAACTGCAGGGACTGAATGCTGGACAGATAGATATGAACAGATGGACAAGATGCAACTGGAAAGTAGTGCAGAGTACTAAGAGCATACATTTTATCAGCATAGGTTGGAGTCCTGGCGCCATCACTTACTAACTGTGTTAGCTTAGGAAGTGACTTCACCTCTCTGAACCAATTTTCTCATCTGTAGATTGCTGTGAGGATTCGATGAGATGATATACTTAGGTCAGTGGAAAGTGCCTGGTAGCTGTGATCAATATTAGTGAGGGAGCAGAAGTAGCAACCATGGGGCCAGGGGCATGTGGAAGGGATAAGTATTCACCAAACAAACAGAGGTATTTGAGAAACATATGTAGAGGAAGCCACATGTAAGTGTCATGAACAGAGAGAGGAAACAAAATGCTACCTGGTAATTTGATTTGACTGGAGCCCCAGTCAGGGCCATATCATAAAGGGTTTTAACTGGCATACGTGGCAAATTTTTGGCTTTTATTCTATAGGTAATAGAGTCTCTGAGGAAAAAAATATATGTATACCCTTAGGAAGTTTGTCAATACCAGCCCAATTCTGACTACTTCAATATAATGGCTCTAAGATTTCAACCAGGAAACCAAAAGCACAAGAAGTTAAAAGAAGAAAAAAAGAAAAAAGAGCTTTGTGGAGTTAGCCAACATACACACGGCAAACCATCCACAGCTCCTTAAATTCTAGGCTCCTTCTGGCACAATGAATGGCTTGGGTAGAGGTTGAGAAAGAATGCAGCTTTTTTTTTTTTTCAGTAATAAACATTAGCTAGCCAGGCCATGCCTGCCTTACAGCCAGGTTTGCAGGCCCAAGCAGATTCAGAAACACTTTTCTGTGGATTGGCTGAGCCTTAAATTCACATCTGCCTCCTTCCTTTCTATCCAGTGAGTGGGGTGCCACTTGGGCCATTAGCTTTTGTTTCTCGTAGGGAATCTGACAAACCATACTTCAGGAATAAGAGAAAATGCTTTTGAATGCAGGCACATAGCACCACAAGACAGCACAGCAAAAGCTGGCTGGAGAGCTTCAAGTCATATTTCCCTTTCTCCATCTACAAATGTCAAGGTCACATTTTAAAAACTGCAACAAAAACAATGTTCTTTTCCTAATGTCATTTTCTCAATGTGAAATCTTAGGGGCAAAAAAAAAAAGATTAGGGGGAGGGGAAGCCAAGGATTCTCAATTATATAACCTATTGTGCCCACATATTTGCTCAGCTTCAATACTGCTACAAGAAGTGTCTACATTGCTATGGAAACATCAGTAACTTCCATCTGATCAACTTACATCACCTTTCATACAGTTTTTCAGGCTTCTAGCTTTGTAATTACAGCCTTGAAATCAGACTGAAGGCAGAAAAGCCAGCCCAAGATTACGAAATTTCAATTTTAAGACATCTAAAAAAGAATTAAAACAGTACACAGCTTCAAGACTGTGACTACAGAATCAGGAGGTAAAAACAGTTTAGGAAGGCAATTCAGTTTGATGCGTCAGAGGTCATTAGTGTTTCTATGGAAATATAGTACAGGCATTTCTCAGAAAACTGCAGGCACTGATGAGCCTCTGACATTTTTCATTTACAATTTCTGGTTCTCTGGAGTAACAAAAGGGATTATTGATAATTCTTCATTCAGCCTGGAAGTTAAAGAAATTTCAAAATGCACATATACAAGAAAACGTATAAAATAATCTGTCGGTTGCCATTTACTGAATCTTTACTATATTGCAGGCATTGCCTTGACGCTTTCCATGAATTCTTACTGAAAGTAGCTACTATTATCTCCATCTTCTAGGTTTAAAGAGATTATTGTACTCTGTTACACGGAAAGAGCCACAAAAGTCAAAACAAGAGAACTTCTATTCAGAAAGTTTGGCTAATAAAACCCCACCTTTGGGGGGACAGCCCAGTGGCACAGTGGTTAAGTTCGCACGTTCTGCTTCTCGGCGGCCCAGGTTTCGTCGGTTTGGATCCTGGGTGCAGACATGGCACTGCTTGGCAAAAGCCATGTGTAGTAGAGGCATCCCACGTATAAAGTAGAGGAAGACGGGCATGGATGCTAGCTCAGGGCCAGTCGTCCTCAGCAAAAAGAGGAGGATTGGCAGTAGTTAGTTCTGGGCTAATCTTCCTCAAATAAAAAAAAAAAAAAAAAACCACCTTTGCACGGTATGTGCTTTGCAACAGCCAGACAGATGGGAATTTGACATTATTTCAAACAAACCCTGACACTCCCACAACAGTAGGGCCTCAGAATCCAAGAAGAAATACCACACCTTAGAGTCCATTTACAAACCCCCTTGAATAATCCAGAAGCAGCTAGAGTAACTTCACCAACCAGATCAAACCAAAGTATAAAACTTTAAATGAATGAATAAATAAAATAATTAGGCAAGAACAAGTTTCTTTTGAAAAATTATAATCTACTCCGAACAGGAGTAGAGAGAGTGAAGGAGATTTTTTTGCTCGTTTTCATTTCAAAGACTAATTGAAGAAAAGTTTTACATATCAAGGAGTTTGTTTGAACATGCTCAGAGAGCTTTTGAGGTCATTTCAGAAAGTGCCCCATACCATCCTCAACAGATGGTTTGATGGAATAGTAGAAGCCAGCTCTGTTCAGGAAATCCATTAGTGAGGAGCAGATGCAACCAAAGAGATGCTCACAAGCAGCAGAATGTCCCTTTCCCTGACTCTCTCTGAAAACCTCCATATAAAAATGGAACAACATGGATGCATGAAGGGCCTTGAAGATGTCTGTCCCTTTGAATCAACCCTGGAAATTCATCCTAAGAAAAAGGTCAGAAATAAATAGTACAAAGTAAGAAGCCACCTAAAAATCCAACCACTGGAGAAGGACTAATTAAATTACAGTACCTCTCTTCAATGGAGTATTTTGTGAGCATTATAAATGTTTATCAAGAGTTGCCAATAGGCGAATACCATATTAAAAAGAACATGAGGTAAAACTGTACTCTCAGAATGAACTCGGCTATATTCCAATGCATATATACATGAAAAAGCATACTTTGGTCTATTTTTCCCAGTGATTATCTCTAGTGTGGGCATTATGGCTGATTTTTTTTTTTCCTCCATTCTACTTTTCTGATTGAAAATATATTGTTTTATAAACAGAAAAATGCACATTAAAAAAAATCCTAAGAATGAAATGATTTGGCTTAACTCTAAAACTGATCACATCAACTGAAGGTGGGGAAAAAAAAATACCAGACATTCTCTAAATGACTTTTAAATTACTTCTTCTTAGAAACACAATTCTGGGCACAAATCTTTGTGATATACGAGTTACTAATTAATGCCTAAAGCTCAGTACCATCTCTCATCTCCCAGCTTCAGAAATCCATTGTGTGGCAACAAAGAGATAGAATATCTTTAACCTTTCACCTCAGGATCTTTCAAATCTGAAACAAAGCTGGTTAATCATATCTATGAAATAACTCCAAAAGAAATTTTAAGAAACTATTCAAACCTAGAGTCAAGATAGAAGAGCAACAACCAACATATGTTTACAGCACTACATAAATGCAAAGGATACTCCACAAATAGGATTAAGGGCAAAAAACTCCTGCTTCTTAGATGCTAAACTTTCCTACATCCCAAAATTAAATTCAACAAACACTTACCTACCTTTTTCAATGTACAGGGCACTGTGCTAGATTACACAATGGATACAAAGATGAATAAAGCTGACTTCCCCTAGATTCTTACACTCTAAAAGGGAAAATAGAAAACTGACTGGATACAAGGAATTATGAAGCAAATATCCTAATGGAGAAACTAGCAGCAGTGGCCAAAGAGCACTTATTTCTTCCTAGGGAGAACTGGAAAAGACCTGATGGCAAGTGGCACTTGAATCAGCCATATCTCTTTTGGATGTCCTTACCCACTGTTGACAAATACTTCCCCCAGAGGCAGGCATATCCTAACAGATGAAGATTATATAGGTCCTGTTTGACATGTTCTTTCCTAAATGAAGTCAAGAGGGCAAGAAGGCCTATCCCAGCACACACACTATCCACTCATCCTGGGTTGGATGATCTCATCCACAAACATGTTTTTTCACCTATGCTTCCCAACAGATGACCCCCTAAACTTTCAATTCCAGATAAGACTGTTCTCCTGAACCACAGACACATCTATCCAAAACCTGCTGTCAATATCTATCAAGATACCCCACAGGCTCCATCAAATTCAACATGTCAAGTTGAACTTATTCTGTCTTTGAAACCTGCTTCTCCTGTGTTACTACTCAGGATCCAGGTACCACCAACCTTCATCCCTAAGCCAGAGATGCCCAGGGACTCCTCCTAGGCTCCCATTTTACCATCCTCTCCCAAATCCCCACTGCAATGAATCCAATCAATCACCAGGGCATTTTCATTCTCTCTCAAATCTCCACAGACCTAGTTCAAGCCTTCTCACCATCCTAGAATCCTAGACTATGATAACTGTTCTCCCTGCTATCCTTCTCTCTCACTTCCTGGAACTCAGATTTCCTAATCCACTCAAAAATCCTCTGTTGGGGCCAGCCCCGTGGCCGAGTGGTTAAGTTCACGTGCTCCGCTTCAGTGGCCCAGGGTTTCACCGGTTCGAATCCTGGGCACGGACATGGCACCACTCATCAGGCGGCGTCCCACATACCACAACTAGAAGGACCCACAACTGAAAATACACACCTATGTACTGGGGGGGCTTTGGGAGAAAAAGGAAAAATAAAATCTTTAAAAAAAAAATCTTCTCTTGGCTCCCCATTTTCAACTCTTTAACATGACATTCATGGCCTTAAATTACAGAAATAAACAAATCCAACATTCGAAAAGCTACTTTTTGCAACCTTTATTTCCCCAACACATCCTGAAGCACTAAAAGGGTAATACATAAATTCCTATTTCCAAACTCTTAACTCTTCTTACAGAGACAAAAATGTCTATACCAACTTTGATGTTAAAGCCATTTCCTAATATTGAGACATCAATAACGTGATACACTAGGGAGGCAAGACACCTGAACACTAGCCTTGCTCTGGTACCAATAAGCTATCTGTGTAATGCTGAGTGACCTACTCCTTCTGTGCTCTATTTTCTCTTCAGTAAAAGGAGAAAGTCTGGCCAATTCTCTTAGTATCCCTTTCAGCTCTAAAGTCTATGAGTTTACCAAAAGTAGCAGCTGTGTGTCCTAGGGGCGTACAAGTTATACAATGCTAACACTCGAGGAACCCTTAAGGGGTTGCCAAGATTCTTAGATTTTTTCTAAACTGAAAGTAACCTTATAAATCATCCCTAATCTCTTCCATCCCACCCTAGCCCTCATTTTATAAGAGAGAAATTGTGAAAAGGGAGTAACATCTGTAGCATCTCTCTGTGATTTAAACACATTTAAACATGGTCCTAAAGGCTTTGGCATTTTCCTAACCTAAAAATGGGAACAACAATAGTACTCACCGATCATAGGACTGTTGTGAGGATTAAATGAAAATAAAAAATTTGGGCCAGCCCAGCAGCGCAGCGGTTAAGTTCACACATTCCACTCCTCGGCCGCCCAAGGTTCCCCAGTTCAGATCCTTAGCGTGGACATGGCACAGCTTGGCAAGCCATGCTGTGGCAGGTGTCCCACATATAAAGAAGAGGAAGATGGGCACAGATGTTAGCTCAGGGCCAGTCTTCCTCAACAAATAGAGGAGGATTGGCAGCAGTTAGCTCAGGGCTAATCATCCTCAAAAAAAAAAAAAAAAAGAAAAAAAGAAAAAAATTTAAGGCATTCAAGAGAGTATCTGTCACACAGGAAATGTTCAGTAAGGGTTAGCCATTATTATCATAGTTGGTAAAGTCATTCTGATCTTCACCTTCCAAACCACAAATATAAGTATACTTGGGAAACATACTTCTTATTAAAAAATGTGAACCACTCTGTAGCAGCTCTAGAGAAACTGGTCCACGCTGCGCACGCACAGGGAACAGGCCCTTTTATTAAGTCATCACTCAGTGCTATTACTTCTTGATGAGACAAAAGCATTCATGTGAAAACTGACCTCTGGATCAACCATTTAGATCTAGGACCACCAGACCAATGAAATAAATGATTGGGGCAGGGCCGGGCCTGTGGCCAAGCGGTTAAGTTTGCGCGCTGCGCGTCGGCAGCCCAGGGTTTTGCCGGTTCGGATCTTGGGCACGAACATGGCATCACTCATCAACCCACGCTGAGGCGGCATCCTACATGCCACAACTAGAAGGACCCACAACTAAAAATATACAACTATGTGCTGGGGGGCTTTGGGGAAAAAAACGAAAAATAAAATCTTTAAAAAAAAATGATTGGGACATGTTTAAAAGTTACCGATACTAGTCTACCCTACCCCACACTAAAATCACACTCTACTTATATAATACACACTTCCTTATAGTTTTTGATACCTGTTATTAGTTCTCATCAGCTTAGGGATAAAGTTCCTCTTCTGGCACTCTCATGCATTAGCATTAGCACAAATAGAATGTTAGAGTAGCATTCTTACTTCAATATATCTCAAAACTAAGTGAAATACCCAGAGCATCAGGCTTCTGGAGTAAGAGACCGTTATTTGGTGTAAAGCTTTTCTGATCTGACCTTAGCAATCCTCTCTCTGATATGCCTCACATTCCTAAATAAGACAAAGTGACCAGAAGCAAATTTTCAAATCAAATACTGGCTAAGGATGTCAAATGAGAAGAGCACCTACTTGTAAGATCAACAATGCAGACTGAAATAAAGCTGACCTGGAAAATGAAGCTGTGTAGACACACTGGTTACTTACAGTCCCTTCTATGTCACAATTTTCATGTTTTCGGTTCACGTTATTCACTTTTTATCTTGTTCCAAACAGATTTAAGTAACCCAGTACTATTTTGCTTTATTTCCTAAAGGCATTAAGTATTAGAATTCCCTCCCATTCCACACAGAGAGATCTGCTTCTGTCTCATGTCCAGGGCCAGCATTGCCTCCTCGTTGGCAAGCATCTGTCCTAAACCCCACTACAGTATCCTTCCCCAACACCAGAAATTGGCTTTGGACTTTGTTCTTTTCCTTGGAAACACATAAAGGTCTCTTAAAAAAAAAAATCATGACCAGTTAAGAAAAAAAAGTTAAGAATTTGAAAGAAGCAATTTTCAAAGAGTACAGCTGTCCCCATGCCTAAAAATGAAGGAGGCATTACTCTGAAGTTTGTCTGGTTTTAATTTTTGCATCCATCATTAAAGCAATGTCTTCTAAATATCAGATTCCTTAAGGTACAAACAGCCCTTAGGATCTTCCTCAACAGAAGCTGGTGCCGGGGCCGGCCCTGTGGCCGAGTGGTTAAGTTTGCGCGCTCCACTGCAGCGGCCCAGGGTTTCACTGGTTCGGATCCTGGGCGCCGACAAGGCACCACTCATCAGGCCACGCTGAGGCGGTGTCCCACAACTAGAAGGAGCCACAACTAAAAAAAATATACAACTATGTACTGGGGGGATTTGGAGAGAAAAAGCAGACAGAAAAAAAAAAAAAAAGCTGGTGCTGAGATTCCAAGAGTGTGAGTCCTGGAATCAGAAAGACCTGGATTTGAATCTCATCTCTCCCATTTACTGGGCCAAGTCATACAACTGCTCTCAGTTCCCTCACCTGCAAAATGACAACGATGACATTGTTCTTCTAAGATTGCTGTGAGGACTCAATAAATTTCAGTTTAATAAAAAAGAAAAGGGAAACCCTTAACTACAAAATTTTCAGAGAAAGACAAGGTTCACAAACCAAGTAATAATTAGGCTAATTTTGCACGTAAATAGAGTTGCTAAATTACAATTCAGCTAAGAAATCAGTTTGAGACAAAAACTTTTCTTTTTAACAGGAAGAGCACAAACAGTTCAGTTCAATGTATGCTCTGGGCAAGAGAGAAGTTAAGTTTTTGTTTGTGATTTACAATTTAAGTGGTAAAATACTAGAGAGAGCACATATGAGCTTAATAACAAAAATTCAGACTCTGAGTTTGAAGTTTTCATTACTTTATACCAAGGCATGCTGACAAATCTTACCCTGGGCTAAGCTCAGGGTTGAAATCCTGGGTTCAAAGTATCACAGAGCAGTGAATTATATATTTTGGTTTTGCCAAGTATTAGAAAAATTACATTAAAATATCAAACCAAGTTTGGCCCACCACACACTAATACCAGTCTGGCTCCTGAGATTCTAAACCTATAGGGAATAGGTTTCAAAAGACAATTTATCAAGAATCTACAGTAAATATTCAAAGATACACCTAGCATAGGCAAAGTACAATAAAGAAGACATAGGAAAGGCAATTCACAAAGTAAACTCCCTGAATGAGAAAACTATTCTATCTTTAGATCTGCATATTATCATAACTGTGATTTCTAAGAAAATTCCCCAGAATTTCTTTCCAAGTACAAAATGTTTCTGTAAAGAATTTTAAACATGCTATTTAAAATAATTCAGAACTGAATCTTCTTCTTGTATAATAACTAGTGGAACAAACTTTTTAAACAATAGGATTATGAAATTCCTCCTTCTATATTTTAAGAAACAACAGGCACAAAAGAAAATAAGAAAAAAACAACAGTAGAAAATGTTTTTTATTATTCAGAAAGTTTTAAAGATAAATAAAAAATCAAATTAAAATGTAAAAAATCTTTTTTAAATAACAGAATTTTAAAAATTCAAACTATGGTCTAGACTCCAGCTATGATAAAGTTATACCAGGTACCTATTGTCTCCACTGGAACACAATGCAATAAAATGTTAATTAACTTTACAATTATTGTAACCGTAAATTACAAAACTTACAAAAGACAATAAAATCAAAGAAACTGACTTTTATTGCACTTAACATCTGTTTCAAAAACTGCTGGCAGTATCTTTTTTCAAACTTACTTTTCCAACATTATCTAATTAAGTCAAAGGAAAGTTTATGATGTCTTTATAGTTATTCCAACAAATACTTTATGTAGGGGTACAAATACCTACAAAATTACTGTATGTTTTACACCCAACTTCTAGACTTCAGTAAACACCAAGAAATGCAATGTTTGGAGAATGAACTGAGTTCCTTTAGATGAAATCCTCTCTCACAGCAGTTAAACAGCGGGGGCGGGGGGGATCAGAAAAATGCGTCTAAAATCTGCTTCTCTACACTACTTCGGAGTAAAGTGAATTCTTAGAGCACAGGGAAGAAAAGAGGAGAGGTCGAAGGATGAGAGAGGAGGAATGAGAGAAGGAAACGGGAGGAGGAGGTGAAGAAGGGTGCCCAGACAGTAAGGTCTGTGCGACTAATGGTTCAACTTCCAACAAATTTCCCTCCCTCAGTTTACTCATGTGGAAAATGAGCACACCATCACCTATGGTGGTGTTCCCCAAGGTGAGGAGCCACCGGAATACTTTAAGTGATACAAAGAGAAAGCATTTTAAAACATTCCAAAGTTGTTACCTTTTCAATTCTCTTTCATACTTCTAATTACATCAGAAGAAAAATCTCGGTTTAGTGCTAGTTTGTCTATTGCTTCTCTAATGCTTGCTAATTTCCCTTTCTAACAAAAGTGTGATCACAGAGACTTGTACAGACATCTTAACTAGAATTTAACACATTATTTTCATTAAATTTATTTTTACTATTACCTTATATTTATGGTATATAATTTTTTATTTAGGATAATGACAACATTTCCTTTTAAAATAAATTTTGGGTTGCAAAGTATTAACTATTCAATACTTAAAATATTAAATAAACTATATATTAGGAAATGACAAAAATCATCATGTTCACACAGCAGAGACTAAAGTTTGGAAAACACTGGTTTAGTGGAGGAGTGTTAGTAGAGGTAAGTTATTTTCAACTCTAAGCCTCAGTTAACTCATCCGTAATATGGGAATATTAATACCTATCAAAGAAAAGTTGTGGAAAGGATTACATTAGATAAGTTTAACACAGTGCTGGCACACATCAAGCATTCAACCACCATTTGTCCCCTTCTCTTTTTAAGGATATTACCAGAAAGCCCTTTGAGAGACCTCCAGAGAGGCTTTGGGTAGGGAGGTGGGGAAGCCAGGCTTCCTGTGTATTAGAGACAGGAGCATTTGCTCTGGTTGCGATACCTCCCTCTAAGAAACTCCAGGGACCTGGCCTTGCTTTTTACCCTAATAAAGCTACAGTTTACTCTCCTAAGGCTCATATTTCTAGTTACAAATGACTGAGAAGAAAGTACTTCAAAAAAGTAGTACATATCTTAAGTCACTGAGAAGTCAGACCCCAAAGGGTACCAAGGAAGGCAGGGCCAGTTTATAACAGATGTCTAAGCTAAAAGAAGGTATTTCATTTAGGCAAGTTCAACAACACTGTAATGGGAGGGGAAGTCACTAGGTGGTCCATAAACCAGGCTTGATCACTTCATCATTTGCTATTGTCCAACTAGAGCCCACAGGTGAGAAAATTTGGGGGGCGGGGGGAGCGAGGAACAGATGGTTCCCAGTTCCCTGAACAGGAGTGCTTACAGAAAAGGAACACCGAGTACTTACTATACACTCCAACCACTGGGTAGTAATAGGCACTTTATTTTACATATTATTGCCTAATTTCTCCAAACATACCTATAAGGTAATTCCAAGTCAATTCACCAAACAGCCAAATCTCCAAATAGCCAATTCTCTAAATTTACCAAAAATCTGTTTTAACTACTTAGACAGTTTATAACAATTCATATTGATGGGACAGTTTAATTAGCTTTTAAAGATTTTTGCCAAATTAAGATTGACAGTATAGCAGCATTTTCAAGACTGCTTCAATTTGTCTCTAACCCAGCCAGAAAGAACTAGGGCAGAGAGGGGACCTCTGCTGGTGGAAAGACACAGCCAGGTCTGGGCTACAGGTGATAGGGAAGAAATGGAGTACAAAAAAAGGGGGAGGAGAAAAAAGGAAAAAATGGTAAGTAGCAATTAAGGAGGAAGAGAGTGACAACAAATTCTGTAAGTTCTATAAATTAGATTCAGCAAATTGACTTACGTTATATGGGATACTGGGTAACTAGTTTCACTGACATGGATTTTAGAGAACAGGCTTGCTTACCCATGAAGTAGATGGCATCAACTTTACTTAAAGATAAGGAAATTGAGAAATGTTAAATAACTTTCTAAAGTAACACAGCTTACACTCTAGGTTCTTCACACTACACCATTTCATTCTCCAGAAATCTGTGTGGTGATTCTACGTCCTTTCATCACCACTACCCTCCAAAAAAATCACAGAAGTAGGAGAGACAGGATTTAAACCAAGGTCTAACTCTAAAGCTCATGCTCTAACACACCTAGTTATCACTACATCATAATAACAGTTCGCTGTTATTTTTTCCCTTTTCTCCCCAAAGCCCCCTGGTACATAGTTGTATATTCTTAGTTGTGGGTCCTTCTAGTTGTGGCATGTGGGACGCCGCCTCAGCATGGTTTGATGAGCGGTGCCTTTTCTGCGCCCAGGGTCCAAACCGGCGAAATCCTGGGCTGCCGCAGCAGACCACCCAAACTTAACCACTCGGCTACAGGGCCGGCCCCCACTGAAATAATTTTTAACTGCCAGCTGCAACAAGGCAGTTTGTCCACCATAGTACAAAAACTATTTACTGTACCCTTTTCTGCAAAAATTTGTATCTGCTATTCAGAGGTTGAGTGGCACTGTTGCCAGAGTAAATTGGAATAATCTCAGGGAAAAGTCAAAATTTTAGAGATCTTATTATTTTATTTAACCTGGACAACCTCTATTACTCATGTGATTTCAGATCAAAGTCTGAAAAACTGAAAGTGTTTGAGAATCCACATTACTTACTTTAGGGATCCCAGACTGGCAATCTCAGCTATATCTCACAACTCTCATTATCTTGGTTTTTCTCTCTCTCTCTCTCTGTCACAAACACACACAAAGGTATACAATTTTATGATCAATTATTTTGATCAACGTGTAGGCTAGTCTCATTAAAAAAAATGTAAAAACTAAAATAATCCTAAAATCTACAAGATCTATATAAGACATTAGTGCTTGCTCAAACTATTTTTTTTTTTTTTTTTTTTTAAAGATTTTATTTTTTCCTTTTTCTCCCCAAAGCCCCCCGGTACATAGTTGTGTATTCTTCGTTGTAGGTTCTTCTAGTTGTGGCATGTGGGACGCTGCCTCAGCGTGGTCTGATGAGCAGTGCCATGTCCGCGCCCAGGATTCGAACTAACGAAACACTGGGCTGCCTGCAGCGGGGCGCGCGAACTTAACCACTCGGCCACGGGGCCAGCCCCTTGCTCAAACTATTTGCCTGACAGCTAGACCTTCAGGGATTTATCACATTTATGATGCTAGGAGATATGTCTCATCTCACCTATTGACACATAAAATTTGACTTTTCTTTCGTTTTTTTGGTGCAGAAGATTGGCCATGAGCAAACATCTGTTGCCAATCTTTCTCTTTTTGCTTGAGGAAGACTGTCACTGAGCTAACACCTGTGCCAATCTTCGTCTATTTTGTATGTGGGGTGCCGCCACAGAACAGCTTGACGAGTGGTGTGCAGGTCCACACTCAGGATCATAACCCATGAACCCTGGGCAGTTGAAGCAGAGCACACGATCTTAACCATTATGCCACAAAGCTGGCCCCAAAATTGGACTCTTCTTATAGCCCTTTTTGGTAAGCAGAAAAATTATCTATTCATAGATCTTATGATACAGCCTATAAATAAAGCATTTTTTAAATATTAGTATTTTTACTTTTACACTGCTTGAGCACAATCAGAAACTTTTACTAACAAAGTTCCCACTCCTATAAAATATTTTAAGAACCAATTAAACTGTTACTTTTACATAGCACCAAACATTTGTTCTGAGTCCCCATTGGGTTCAAAAATCTCTTTGACATTAAGATGGGGAAAAGACAGAACCTTTCAGAAAATCTGAACATAGACAAACTGACACTTCGAAAAATGCCACCGTCTCTTAAACCTTTTCAAGTACATATTTTAAAAGCTCAACAAAGAGATAACTCTTTTTTAGTCCATTCCAGGATTCTCTTTTGCACTTTAATAGCACCTCTTATTAATTATTTCTGATCTTCAATGTACACCCAAGGCTATCCTTAATGTTTTAGCAAATAGAATGGGATTCTTCCTAATCTTTTTTGAAATCAACAAAAGCTATAAATTTAACTCAGGACAGCTTTTGTAATTCAGTTAAATTCAAGGTCATCCCAAGGCTTTTAAGTACGAACCAGGATTTGAGGAGGTTTGCAATTGGTAGCTGAGGGAAAGAGCAGCTGGCTTATTCACCTTCTTATTAAAGAGCATTAGAAAAACTATGTCTTGGCAAATTGCAAGTCCTGTGACCACCACTGTTAAGCACAAAGAAGCACAGCAAATGATCTTCAAACATTTGTGTTTACTGTGAATCAACATAAACTTTAAAAATTACTAGAACCATCCCTGTGTCCCTGGTATAAATCCCACTTGATCATGGTGTATAATTTTTTTGATGTATTGTTGCATTCGGTTTGCCAGAATTTTGTTGAGGATTTTTGCATCTACGTTCATCAGTGATATCGACCTGTAGTTCTCCTTCTTTGTGTTGTCCTTGTCAGGTTTGGGGATCAGAGTGATGTTGGCTTCACAGAATGTGTTGGGGAGTACTCCATCTTCCTCAATTTTCTGGAATAGTTTGAGAAGGATAGGTATTAAATCTTCTTTGAATGTTTGGTAGAATTCTCCAGAGAGGCCGTCTGGTCCTGGACTCTTATTTTTGGGGAGGTTTTTGATTACTGTTTCTATTTCTTTACTTGTGATTGGCCTATTCAGATTCTCCATTTCTTCCTGGTTCAGTTTGGGGAGGTTGTAAGAGTCCAGGAATTTGTCCATTTCTTCTAGGTTGTTCAATTTGTTGGCATACAGTTTTTCATAGTGTTCTCTTATGATCCCTTGTATTTCTTTGGTATCTGTTGTGATTTCTCCTCTCTCATTCCTAATTTTATTGATTTGAGATTTCTCTCTTCTTTTCTTGGTGAGTCTGGCCAAGGGTTTGTCGATTTTGTTCATTTTTTCGAAGAACCAACTCTTTGTTTCATTGATCCTTTCTACTGTCTTTTTAGTTTCAATATCGTTTATTTCTGCTCTTATTTTTATTATTTCCCTCCTTCTACTGACTCTGGGCTTTGTTTGTTCTTCTTTTTCTAATTCTGTTAGGTGTCGTCTGAGGTTGCTTATGTGAGCTTTTTCTTGTTTTGTGAGGTGAGCCTGTATTGCGATGAATTTCCCTCTTAGGACTGCTTTTGCTGCATCCCATATGATTTGGTATTACGTGTTCTCATTTTCATTTGTCTCCAGATAATATTTGATTTCTTCTTTAATTTCTTCAATAATCCATTGTTTGTTCAGTACCGTGTTGTTTAGTCTCCACATTTTTGCACCTTTCTCTGCTTTATTCTTGTAGCTGATTTCTAGTTTCATAGCATTGTGATCAGAAAAGATGCTTGATATTATTTCAACTCTCTTGTATTTATTGATGCTTGCTTTGTTTCCCAAAATATGGTCTATTCTTGAGAATGTTCCATGCGCACTTGAGAAGAATGTGTAGCCTGCTGTTTTTGGATGAAGTGTTCTATATATATCTATTAAGTCCATCTGGTCTAATTTTTACTAGAAGACTTTTTAATTTTAATGTCAGCAAACATGATTCATGCTTTAATTCAGACAGCCAAACTCCCAAAATGTTTCTATTTCCATTCTGAAACCAGTCCTGTTAAAAACTGTGAAGTCTTTCAAATTAGCATAAGGTTTATTTAGGTCTTTTCACTATGAAACCCTATGCAGGATCAGGATAGAAGTCAGCCCCTGAGGAACTCATGCAGATTTCCAAAGGAATGCAAGTTTAACTTCTCTCTCCACGTACTTAACTTCCCATCAAATTCACTAAGTTTCAGGATGTATTCAAGACTTTGAGGAAGGTGACAGAGTTGTTTTAGAAGACACAGACACACACACTCACACAACAATCCATTCTCCCAAGATTTTTAGAGGCAACCAGAGAAGGTTCCAAGGTGTCTTTGCCACCCATTCTCTCATAATCTATATGAGAAAGAAGACAGCCTCAAAAGGGTCCCTAAACACTGCCCTGACCAGAATGGAGATACTGGAGTGGGAATGGAGATGGGGGTGGAAGGCAACGTGCATGGGAGGCTTGGTGCCAGAAATCTAAAAGATTGGAGACAAAAGGCATTGGAAATGACTACCTCTCCAAAAAATGAGAACAGAGCAAATAGCCTACCACAGTGTCTCAATTCTATCTAAAGCACCAGGCATTCATTAAAAAAAATAAGTCCTGCTGGCAGTCCTAGACGTTAGTATAAAAGATATCTTAGGGGCCGGCCTCGTGGCCGAGTGGTTAAGTTCGCACGCTCTGCTTCGGCGGCCCACGGTTGCGCCAGTTCGAATCCTGGGCGCAGACATGGCACCACTCATCAAGCCAAGGTGAGGCAGCATCCCACATGCCACAACTAGAAGGACCCACAGCTAAAAATATACAACTATGTACCGGGGGGCTTTGGGAGAAAAAGGAAAAAAAAAAATCTTTAAAAAAAAAAAGATATCAGTTTAAATCAAACTGGTTGTTGGCGAAGGTACACTGAGGTAGATACATACTTCGAAAAACCTATCCCCCCAAAATAACCCAAAATAA
This sequence comes from Equus quagga, assembly GCF_021613505.1. NCBI lineage: Eukaryota > Metazoa > Chordata > Mammalia > Perissodactyla > Equidae > Equus > Equus quagga. The sequence goes on from NC_060267.1 coordinate 86,424,970, forward strand.
AAGAAAGCACATCATGGTCTGGGCAGTATTGTTATAATAGTGAGAAACTAAAAACTAAGGGTGCAACAATGAAAAACAATGGGCTGTCATACAGCTATTAAAAGTTTTAAACAAATTCACGCTGAATGAGTAAAGTTTATAACATGAGAAAAAAAGCTTAAAATTAAACAAAAAGCACAAAACATAATACTATATACTGTATGATCACAACAACAAGCAAAAGACTAGGATTTGAAGGAAGTCTAGAAGAAAACATAAGAAAATGTTAATAAAAGTTGCTTGGAGGCAAGAATATAGGTAATTTTCCCTTCATTTTCCATATTTTCTCCAGTGATCATGCATTTCTAATTTTAAAAACATTAGATTCCTAAGCAGCTCACACCTAAGGACCTAAGGGCCATAGGCAATTCAAGCAGAGAGCTCAGAGATGACACTATTTAAAATCTACATACAAGATACAACTAAATTCCTCCTGCTTTAATCTAAATGCAAGCACTTCCAACTGTATTCCCCAGGATGTGTCCCCCAGACAATGCTCTGAAGTTGCTTTCCAAACAAGGCACTGGAAACACCAGGTATTCTCCAGCCAATACCTTTGGAGAATAAATTTACAGTATTTCACACACTTCATATTACCCATAAATGCTCGGTAATTGTTTTTATTAACGGGCACACTATATGAAAAGCAAACTTACTCTGAAATATTCTGAAAAGGCTCAAAGCAGAGAGGAAAAAAATACATTAAACGTATTTTTTTCATCGCAGTAGTACTTTCAGTAACTGCTTGCCATCAGTTAGCTCCAAATTCCAGCCAGTCCAACTATCTTTCAGATTTGATCTTTCAGCAAGTTAAGGGAATATTTTTTTGTGGGAAAGCAATCGTAATTTCCCACATTAGGTGATTGATTAAGTTCTCTCCTCTAAAAGGCTGATTGGTTTCCTGGTGCCAGTAAAATGATTGATGAATATTTCAACTGCAGCTCCCTTGCTCTCCCCACCCCTCACCCCTCCCCCGTGCAATGCTGCCCCTTTCCTGCTGGGTTCCCTTTTTACAGACCAACAGCATTTAAGAGGGTTTTGCAATTTTCCTTAATGAATCCATGTTCTCAAATGCAAGGTATTTAATCTTAAGAGGAGAGGACTCTTCTCAATGCTGAATGAGTTTGCAAATAAAAATCCCTTTACAAGGAATGAGAAAAACTCTGAAATTAACTATGGGTTTGAAATTGTACTTACAAAAGAGAAAATGTGGCATGGAGGAGGTATAAAATAGAAAGAAAAGTAGTCATGTTGAAAAGAAAAGAAATAACAAATGAAAACTCTACATCTAATTTCAAGTTTACACTACAAATTGTCATAACCTCATACCTCTTCAAATAATGTGGCTGGCCTTCTCTCTCCAGTCCTCTCCTACTCAAACTGCATTGCTCCCATAATCTATTAACCCACATTGCCACATCTTTTTCACTCTCTCTTTGCTAGGAAACTGCTTTCTATATTGTACAAGCTTTGGACAACTGGCTCTTATATTTCCATTTTCAAAGGGTTACATCAACATTCTCCTCTCTTTCATATACCCAGCTTTTGTGTGGCAGAAATAAAAAAGGTACATGTGACAAAGGCCACCTTTTCCTAAACTGCATTCCCCAAAGCAGTCAAGCAAACAGCCAGGAGTTTATTGGCCATTTCATCTTAATCTGGCATATCTAGTCACTTTGGCTACAAGGAGAGCCACACTTCCAAACAGAAACTATATTCTGTTCCAAGAGGACCCATCAAACCTTGCATAAAGCTTTAACACATTGCTTGACTTAGATACTGGCCCCAAAAGCACATTCTCTTCCCTTACATTTCATAGACTTCCTGACTACCAGCAAAGAGCTCAGATTCAAAGGACTCTGATATACGCAAAAGACTCAGATTCCTGACCTGATCACTCTTTCATTCATTCATTCAACGTTCATTAAACATCAATTCCTTGTGCTTAGTGCTGAGGATTCAGATAGAAGATAAGGTATCTCTGCCTGAAGTAGCTCACCCCTTCTTTCCTTAGCATCCCTTAGGTTCACCGAGGATTGCCCCTGATTTTGCAAAACTGTTTCCTGGCCAATTGTTTTCTGCTTGGTTTATTAAAGCCACATGAGAGAAAGAAAAAAGTCACTTGTAATTCTAAGAGTGGATCTTTGTGACTCTCTAATCTATAGAGAGTTGAGTTCTGGGCCTCTTCAACAACTATAAATGGCCTGGATTCACAAGCGTCTGCTTTGGGGCAGACATTCTGGTTGGCACTTTACTGACCTCATCACTAACCCTAATAACCCTACAGTCAATTTCAGAAATATTATATTATGGGGAGAGGAGGGAAGCAGGAGGGATTAAATCCAGGAAACAAATTACTAATGCTGTTACTAACTGTGAAATCTGGGGCTTAACCTCTGTGGGCTTCAGTTTTCACATCTGTAAACAGAGATGGTAACAGCACACTTACCCCATATGGTTATGAGGATAAAGTGAGTTAATGTAAGTGCTTAGAATATTATATAATAAGCACTATACAAATGTTATCCCCTGTTATTAAATGGGAACACTAAAGTTTAGAGAAGTCAAATGACAAAGATCACATAGTTCCACCACACTCCAGAGACCCTGCTCTTTCCCTCTCACACCATCTAACTAAAATCCTTCCTCCCTGGCTGAGACCACTACTGCCACTGCCAAAAAACAAAGCCCTCTAAACAGATATCAGTAGGGGGCTTCCCCCAGGTGGTTTATTATCCTGCTAAAAAGGCATTTTGGAGGAAGGACTGTAAGGCTAGAGAGGAAGTCTCCTGACAGGTTAAACTTCAGGAGTACAGCAAGAATATGGAAGAAAAAAACAAATCTGCCTCAGTTTTTAGTAATTAAAACAATTTAACTCAATTGACAAAGAATGCATTTAAAGATTTCACCTGAAACTTGAAATAAAATCCAAGCGCTAAAATGAAAAAGGAAAGGCTTGTATCATCTTATGACTAAGCTGCAACCCCCAGAGAACACAAAAACCCTTTAAAAGGTGCATTACGGAAACTCCAATAACATCAAGATAATTACAGAGCTCTCACGAAGGAAGCCCAAATATCTCACTGATCTCTCATCATCCACCAAGCTTCATCTTAAATTCTGATCCAGTAACTCCTTATTGTTATTCACATTGTTATGTGACATTTCTTCTGCCAGCAAGCTCACTAGAGAATGAGTTCTACCTAGCAACTACCCTAAGGAGTAAATCCCTAACTCTTCAACAACACAGTAATTGACTTACACTAAAACATTACTCACACTAGCAAAGGGTATTCCTAGACCAGAAGGGGAGATGCTTCTCCTACGCAGACTTTATTACCACCTCCCTCAGTGACAACCACGTTAAAAGGCAAACCAATCTATAAAATAACATTACCAAAATCACAACTTTAGAAGACTCACTGAAAGCCAAACATGTCTACTGAAAGAAAACAAGCTGTTCTTGATGGGAGTTTTAAAAAGCAAAATAGGATTTTTACCTCTCACAAATATTTCATTATTTTTATAGCAACAACTCTTATAAAGTAAGAAAGTATTTTTGTGTTGTCAGATTTATTTCTACAATTACAAATCTACCCCTGGTGAGGAAACAGGATCTATTGGAAAATTTCTGCCACAAGATAATTACCAGTTAAGCGACAGGTTTCATGGAGCAAGTAACAGAGGCCTTATCAGAGAACTCAGTGATAGGGAACTACGACACACTTCATTTAGTCTCAAGCCGAGAAAATCTAAAATGATATGAACCCATTTTTGATATTTTTTTTCCTCTGTAACCCCTTTATGGAGGAAAAACTCAAAGTAACTAAGTCCTAATAATAGTATCTGGTGAAGTCACCATTTTCTTATACATTAAGTTCATTTAGAATAGGGGCTCTCACATACTTTGGTCTGAGTGGTCTTAAGACCTCTTTTACACTCTTAAAAATTATTGAGGGGGGCTGGCCCAGTGGCATAGTAATGAAGCTCATGGGTTCGGATCTCAGGGCAGACCTACACACGGCTCATCAGGCCACGCTGTGGTGGCACCCCACATACAAAATAGAGGAAGACTGACACAAGATGTTAGCTCAGCAACAATCGTCCTCAAGCAAAAACAGGAAGATTGGCAACAGATGTTAACTCAGGGCCAATCTTCCTCACTAAAATAATAAAAAATAAAATAAAAATTGAGGACCCAAAAGAGCTAATGTTTATGTGGGTTACATCTATAGATATTTACCCTACTAGAAAATAAAACTATGAAATTTTTAAAACATTAACTCATTTAAAAGTAATAATAAACCCATTAAATGTTAATATAAATATTTTTATGAAAAATAACTATATTTTCCGACAAAGCAAAAAAATTGGTAAGAAGAGTAGCAGTGTTTCATATTTTTGCTAATCTCTTTAATATCTGCCTTAATTCTGGCAGCTAGATTCTCCTATATGGTTCTGCATTGAATATGTTCTGATATATTGTTCTGATTGAAGTAGAGGCAGAAAACCTGGCCAGATTTATTTATTTATTCATTTTTACTTTTCCTTATTCTCCCCAAAGCCCCCTGGTACATAGTTGTGTATTTTCAGTTGTGGGTCCTTCTAGTTGTGGCACGTGGGATGCCACCTCAGCATGGCTTGATGAGTGGTGCTAGGTCCGCGCACAGGATTTGAACCAGCAAAACCCTGGGCCGCTGAAGCAGAGCATGCAAACCTAACCACTTGGCCACAGGGCCGGCCCCATGGCCTCACAGATTTATAATAGGAAAAGAAAGAAGCATTTGCTTATTAAAATAATTGTGGATGTTTTTCTTTGATAATATACCAAAACTCGGTAAGTAGAGGTTTTTTTTCAAGGTTAGTTCAATGTGAAATCTAAAACCACACCAATGAACTCTGCATACTCTGTTACATTAAAATCCATTGGTCTATTTGACATTTTGAACAGATCTTTTACCCATGCAGGATTTTGTAATGTGATACACAAGTCATTTAGAAAATACTCCTTCACTGAGACATGATCTCCAAAATGTTGATACATTTCACTACACATTATCAAAAAGTCACATTTGTGGGGCCAGCCAAGTGGTTAAGTTTGCAGACTGCACTTCGGCAGCCCAGGGTTTCACCAGTTTGGATCCTGGGTGCGGACATGGCACTGCTCATCAAGGCATGTTGAGTGTCTATTTAAAAAAAAAAAAAATCACATTTGTTAGTAATATCACCATCGATCTCATCAGAAAAGACTTTAAGTATGGGAACCTGTCAAGCTCAAAGCACCAGGTACAAGTTTTCTAAAATTCTAATTGTCGCTTGAAAGCTCAAACTGTATTCACCAGCAACAAATATTGTCACTTTTCCTTGGAGTGACAGGCTCACTACTCATTTCCAAAACATGGTCTGCCAAATACCCAAGTCTGAATAAACCATAGCCTGTCAATTGTTCTTTCAAGTAAAAATGGTGTTCCATGAAGAAAAGCAGCTAGTTCGTCTCACAACATAATTTCACAAGCACTTTTCCTTAAAACAACTATTCTATTTCAGTATGCAAAAGAAATGCTTTGTGTGTACCTGCCGTTTCCTCACACAGAATATCAAAAACACGTGTAGTCAAGGGTCAAGATTTAATAAAATTAATCATTTTTACTGCTTCATCAAAAACATTCTTAAATGTAATGGCTTTTTTTTTTTAATACAAGTACATGGAGGTGAAGAATACAATGATTACTAGTATAGTCTGATGCCTTGATTTCTGCTAAGGTGCCAACAGTTTTTACTAATCATTGTTTTTGCAACATTAGTTGAACATGTCAAGTGATGAAATGTCAAGATGGTGAAAAAAGGCAAATAATGTTAGTATTATTATAAAAATAGTTTTCACCTCAAGAACCTCCTGAAATGGTCTCAGAGGTTTGTGGACCACACTTTGAAAACCACTGGTTTAGAAAATACAGCAAATAAAAAATTTAAGAACTCAATAAGGGGGAAGAAATTAAGTCTGAAACAAACAATCCAGTAGTGAATGATCAACAAATGATGAGTGAAAGAAAATAATATGATCCAATCGAGTACTATTTCATTAATCATTTATAAATTTTAAAAGGCAAGAGATGAGGAAGCAGGATAAAACATATATAAGGCTTCATAGAAGTGCAATGTCCTCTTTTTTGTGAGAGATAAACTAAATTTCGAAAATTGTACTTAACTGTGATGAAAAGGACATTGCATCTGATCCAGTAGAGCATAAGGAATTAACAAAAATAGTCAAGACTGAATTTTTAATCCTTCCAAGGTGATATAGCTGCAGGATCGAAATTAGTGCATAAATTAACTATTATTAATTTTTTAAGTGAAAACTACATACAGATTAAGGTAGTTCCCTTCACTGAATCACTCTGTCCTTCATTTTGGCACAGATTTGTTACGAAAGGTTTCCTGAACTGTTTCCTTAACTATGGGATTATGGGAAATGTTTCCTTAAACTATGGGATTATACCTCTGTTGCCTTTGGACTCAAAGGAAATATTGTAGAAAGTCTAAAAATCTGGTTAGTCAATTATGCCCTTTTTCAATTAATGTTTTTAGAAGAAAAAATTAAGAACACAGAAATTTTGACACTACAATGACGGACTGGAAAAGCTAGCAGAACCAGCTCACAAACCCCTGAAAAGCTTTTATAGATAGATCTAAAATTCCATGATACTATGAAACGTGAGGAGGAGCTGGAAAAAAAAGCTGAGAAGGCTATTTAAGTGGAATTACGTGTGCATTTCTCTCTCTCAAAATTAAGATCCTAGAGTACATTTTTTAATGAATTTAAATTGTTTCCAATGCAAATAGTTGTTCAAGCATATATCTATTTTTGTTTGACACATCCTTTACTGATACCACCATTAGAGTTCCAACGTGCTATATTACTCAAACAATTCCCTCTATCATTATTACCAAATTTTTATGATTTCTCACTTTAACAAAGTAACTATTCTGGTTCAAACCACCCACAGAGTATACTTTCAAATCGAATGACCAGATTTGTTTCCGGAATACATCACATGTTGCTGCCTAGGGAATTGGTTTTGGAAACACTACACTTGCCAGCTGACTTATCAACAGTGCCCACAGAATTGACACCAACTTTAAGGCAAGACTCCGTCCAGAAAATAGAAAAATATGCTACTACTGCCATCTGTGGTTTATGCTTGAATAGCTTCTCTAGTGTAAACAAACTGAAAGATGTATAGTTTGCAGTTAGGATCCAAAGACCTCATCATTTGAAGCTATTTTTTAAAGTTAACTCTTAATATAACAAATTATAGAGCTTAGCATATGACACAAAAATCTGTGATTCTTACTTGAACTTTTTATATAATGCTGATGGAGAAACCACAAACCACCTCAAATGAAAATTTTTCCATTGCATAAAGACTAACTGTTTTCCCCAAACACACACTGTTAAAGAAATTCAAATACTTGAATGCCTCTTGTGAATTTATAATTATGATAATTTCTCTTTTGAAATAGTGATTGTCAATAATAAAACATCTCCAAAATTTTTAAAGCAAGAAAGGTATTTTTAAGGAAATCTAGGAATTTTCTACTTATACATGAGAATTTGGTCAGTTTGCTCTATTCAAGATAAATTTTGAAGGTTCAATTATCTCTACACTTTTTTTAAGAACAAAAATTTCAAAACACAAATGAAGCCTCAAAGTAGGCTATTTTCACAACTGATTTTCTCTCAGTTTGCTTTCTCAAATGACAACCACTGTAGCTTAGGGATCAAAAGATTTGGTGCAGCTGGGGGTGGGGAAAAAAGCAATTCAGCTTCCCAGCAGCCAGCTGAGGAAATCCTGGTTCGCTCCCCAACTAAATCACTGTTAATTAGAATTACCGGGTTACATAGCAAAGTCTTATTTAAATAATCGTAACCAGCGGAAAAAAATCTGTTTTCTTGAGAAGCTATTCTACGAAGTCTGACATTTAACAGCAGATAATAAGGGAAGAACAAAATAAAGTAAGAAATGTTTTATTCTTTAGAATAAAGTTCTCTATTCTATAGTTATTTCTAAACCACACTGAAAAGCAGGTTAGACATCTCACAACGGCTGTCTTCTAATTTTCCATTATCTACAGTTCAACAGCCTTGTTTCTTTCGTAAAGACAAGCCATGTTGGAAAACAAGCAATAAACAGAAGATTAGGCTTGATTCTACGAATACTGTATATCAAAGTTACAACCAGAGATTTTTTGTTTTAAGATTAAGTTCAGACGAATCTGAAACTTCGACTCTAACAAGGGGTCAAAACCCGAAAAAGAATTACCTGCTCAGTACTTCTTGCCGACTTTTAATAACTAGGGTTCAGAAATACTAGAATTATCAATCAAAGGTATCCATAAACCCTCAAGAAATTACCTGAGCCAGAAAAAAGCTGAGCTAAGAATACAAAAGTTTGAAGGAAAACATTCTCTTTCACAACTTGTTGGTTTTGGAAATACTTTCAAAGTATTACAAAGAGTTGGTTATATTAAATCACTACTTGTGTGGGCATATTCAATAGCTACTTTCTGCTTAAAAGTGTTTCAAGGACACCTTTATTCTTTGCTTAAATGCAAGGTTTGTTTATCTGTTGATTCAGAACTTTGATTTTTCTAACTTTTCACATTTCAGACAACTGGTTCACACAAAATAATGCATTTTTATTGTCCTAATTTAAAAGAATAGATTTGACCAACAATGTAAAATTTACTCTTAAGAGGCATCTTCCCAAATTTAACTTTCAAACTAATTATTTACATGGAAAAAATACTCAAACAGAGAAGTGTCATTTAACTTGACTACAACACAAAAGTAAACATAAGAATGAAAAATTAAGACAAAGCCCCCAAGATCTAGGTGAAGCTTGCTAAAAATGAAGTCTCCTAAGGTGGAAGGAGCTATCCCAGCTTTTCAAATTCTGAAGCCGGAAGTTGCCATCTGAACACAATTCATTAATGGACCAATTTATTCAACACAAACCAATAAATATCTACCTAGTTATAAAAACGAAGTGATGGTATCTTAATACAGGATGAAACTCACACAGCCCCAGGCCCCAAAACAGGCAAGCATCATTAGCAATTTAAAGCCAACTGGCACAACAAGCACTAGAAGTGGTAGAAGAAACTTCCTTTACTAATATCACAGTAGCAGTTGGTATTTCTACTCTCTGTTCTCCACTAACCTAAAATTAGGTATTTTAATCTAAAGTTTATTTTCTACCTTTGCCTCACAACCCCAAGAAAAAAGAAAAAAACAAACCTGAGAAACCAAGAAATTATGAAGAAAATACGGAAATGCATGACCTAGGCACATTTTAGGAAATTTACCAGGTTTTTTTTTCATTAGCTCCCCTCCTCCTCCCCATTTAACTCCCTTTCACGTTCTAACACACAAATGCGCGCACATCTTTTTGCTATAGAATTCAGAATGACTTACAGATTAGGAAACATGTCATGATCATATTTTGATTACATGGAACAGAAATGCTCAAAAAGAATCTGGTGCATGGTAAATCTGAGATTGGAAATGTGGTCATCTCACACTTCAGCTACTCAAAATCACCAGTGAATCTGTTCACTGTTGCCCTTCAGTGTTCTTCAGAGATCACAAAACCTACTAAAAAATACCTGTGGGCTATTTGTACTAAAGAACAACAGTACTATAATGTGCATTTTTTTTTAATCAAAGTAGAAAATTCTGAGGTGACAATTAAATTTTTAAAGTCACAGAACTGAAAAGGTAAACTCATGGAAAATATCTGCTAACTTATTTTCAGGGATAAACATGCAGGAAAAAGGCATGATGTTATTTATTGAACTTCTCCCCATTTCCTCTAAAATGTAATTATACAAAACAGGCTTTAATTACTGATAATGGCTTATAATCTTCCTTTGCTTGAAATATTTAAAAGTCTATTCCCACATTCTCTTAAAATAAAACGAACAAATGCAATATTCAGCATATACTTCCTCAAGTCATTCATCTTCCCTTGAAAGCCCAAAAGGGAGCAGTCCTCTATTAGGACTAAACGAGTTCCTGTGTGTTATGAAAACCTCGAAGCAACAACTGAAAATATCTAGCACAGTCAGCACAGGCAATTCCTGGAAGGGTGATGGTGCATCAAAAGGCTAGCAACTCTGTTCTGATAAAATAATAAAAACCATTTAAAGGACTGTAAACTCAGCATCAATGGTATTTCCAGTGGGAAAACATTTCTAAAATTCCACCTCCAGTTAATTTCTTCATCCTCCTCCTATCTAGAAAGCTATCTATTGCAAATATTTCATACAAAATGGAAATGAGTTGCTAGGATAAAAAGTCAGAATTCATTTTCTCTGCTTAGAATTTAAGCAGTTTCATTTACTTTTGCAGAATATTTAGTAAGTATAAAAGAAAAAAAATGTCCCCACCACTCTAACTATAAACATTTTTTTTTCTTTTTTGGTAACTTTGTGAGCATCTTAGGAGACAATGAACATAAATTGTAAAACAATACACAATGCTTGTTTTTACAGTGAAAAATAAAACATTCCACAAGTCTAACATTTCATGTATTTTCTTTTAAGCCCATCAAACTGTCGAAAATTCTATTGTGCTTTCAACAAAAAGGAAATATTTGTACCACTAAAGTGGACTGATGTAAAATATTAAAGCCACCTTAGCCTACACAGATTGCTCGATTACGTTCTTTTAAATGGCTCTGACCAATTGAGGAAATGAGACTATGAATAGGAAATTTGATTAAGAGTTAAAATTACCATTGAGTTCTTTAAAATGTACTAATGAATAATTAATAGCAAATGCAGTTCCTAGGCTTCCCTGACAACAATATTCTCAAGTAGAACTGAAAGTAACGTCTGCAGTAAAATATGCACAGGTAAGTACAGGAAGTATACACATACAGAAAGGCTTTATGAGAACACACTAATATGAGCTATAAGATCTGGGGCTTGGGTAAAAAAAAATCAGCATGGTAAATTTTAGATCAAGATTTACAACATTCACACGTTAATACCAAAATAAATCTCCACTTAAGCTTAAAAAGTCAAAAGCATTAAAGAAATCCTTTGTTCCTATGATACTGTCTCCTTCCACCCTAACTGGATTCCAGCCTCCTCCATTGTGACACGGGATTTTATTGATCTCAAACATGTTCACATTCAGAAATTAGTCTCCAAAGACATCCCACAGGACTGCCAGCCACCTAGATACCACACATCACCGACATCTTAAAAAAGGACAAGAGCTTTTCAAAACCTAACACTATTTGGTCAGCAATATCAAGTGAAGTTAACCAGGCTCTCTTCTAAACAGACTTTTCCCTCAACTGCTAAAAATGCCAGATCTACTGAATTGACAACAAATGTTTCACGGGTTAATAAATGTATGAAGGCGCAGATCCACCCCGAGATTTCTCCCCTCTGGAGCTCCTCGTTCATTCAAAAATAGAACGCCTAAGTGACCTATTTTCAGGTTACTTTCCTCACACCTGCCAGGTCACTGTCCCGACTGAGAAACTTCTTGCCAAAGCAATTAATTTTTAGTGCCTCCTAACTGTCCCGGGTGTTTGCATTCAATTTGAAATCTGTTACTTGTTAGACACTGTTCGGTCCCAGATCTTTCAGAGAATTGAGAGTTTATGGCGCAGAGAGGGGAGGAGGCACGGATCTCCGAGAGCCTGCCCTTTATTCGGAAATGAGGAGATGTGAAAGGTGGAAGGCAGGGCAAATAAATAAATAAATCGGGTTTGCCGCCGGAGCGTTTGCCGGCCGGTACGAGCACCCTTTGTAATGCAGGCCTCCCGGGGCTATCGCCTGCGCTAATTGCTCCAGGGCGCTTTCCAAGTTCAAAAGTTCACCTTTTACGACCTCACAAAAGCTCCTTACACGTTACCAATAAAAACATTCCGCGGCAAACACCGAGGGGGAAAATATCAAACAGATACAAATACAACACCCCGCAGGGGGAGGGAGCCCCTGAGACAGCCCCGAGAAACCTGAGGACCGGGCTCGGGCGTGGGGGCAGGGGGGAGCGGTCCGAAGGGCCGGGCCAGGTGAGGCATTCTCAGGGCCCGGGGCCCGGGATCGCGGAAGGCCGGAGGAGAAGCGAGGTGGGGCCAGCGCGGACCGGGACGGGCCGGCAGGAGGAGGGCAGAGGCAGGTGTCCCGAGCACCCGGGCGGGCCAAAGATCCGAGCCAGCAGAAAGGGGTCGCCCCGCGGAGACGGGGCCGAGCCGGGCCGGAGGCCGGCAGGAGAGCGCGGGGAAGGAGCGAGGAACGGGGTGCGGAGCAGGCACCGGGAGGTCCGACTAGGAATCGCCGCGCGGGTGGCTAGGGACCCGGGGGTGGGCGCCGAGGGAAGGTCGCACAAGCGCAGGGGTAGCCCGGGAAGCGCGGGGCCGCAGAGAAGGAAAGCGGCTCCAGAAAGGTGCGGGGCAGAGGAACCCCAGGGGACGAGGGTGTGGCGTCGGCTGGGCGCCGAGCGCGGGTCCGCGGAGGGCGGAGGAACCCGCGTGGAGGGCGCTGGGGGAGGGGAGGGCTCGGCGCCGAAGGACCCTTCAGGGGAGAGGCCTCCCGCAGAGGGGACCCCAGGGGGAAGGAGGGGTGGCTCTGAGCAGAGGGGACCAGAGAGGGAGGGGAGGCCCCCACTGTCGGGACGCGAGGTGAGAGGCCGGGGGTGTGGGGACGGTCCGCGCGGAGAGGACCGGGGGAGGGGGAGAGGGGTCCGCGCCGAGGGGACCTGGGGGAGGGGGGAGGATTCGCGCAGAGGGGAGGGGGGGGGGGGGAGGCCGGTGCGAGGGGAGGGGGGGGGGGGGGAAGGAAGGTCGGGGTTGAGGGAACCGGGCAGGGGGAGGGTCCGCGCAGAAGGGAACGGGGAAGGAGGAGGAGGGTCCACACGGGCTAAGACGAGGGAGGAGAGGAAGGGTCTGCGCAGAGGGGAACCGGGGTGGAGGTCCACGCTGAGGGGACGCTGCCCAGAGCAAGAGTCGGCGGCGAGGAGGGCGACCCCCGGGTTAGCGGACAGGGGGCAGGTTCTGCTGGGCCCGGACTCCGCGCGCCCCTCACCCACCGTTGCGCGGCGGCGGAGGGAGCGCGGCGGGCGGCTCCAGGAACCCCGCCGAGCCCCCGCCGCCTCCCCCTCCGCTAGGCGGCCGTTCGTCCCGCTCCATGCGGTGGTGCTCAGGGCCCGCGCTGGGTTCGCTGCTCCGCCATGACCGGCGCCGTCGTCGTCGTCCTCGTCGTCCGCCGGGGGGAGGGGGCTGTCAGGGGCCAGGGGGCTCCCGGCCGCGGCGCTCTCTGGGCCCCGAGCCGCCCGGCTCCGCGCCCCTCCGCGCCGCGCCCCCTCAGCACTGGCCAGCTCCCTCCCCGGACGTCACGCGCCGCTGCCACGCACTGCCCCGCGGGGCACGCTGGGAATTGGAGTCCGCCCGGCGAGGCCGGACACACGAGACTCCACCAACTGAAGGGGTGGGAGGAGGGATAAGCAACCTTGAAGAAGGGAAAGCCGAGTCCTGTCAAAATCACGAACCCTGAAAAAATTTCTGATAAGCCTTTAATAAACATTACTTCAGGAGCCTCTCTTTATTTTGACTTATCCCTGGCCAGTGTTCGCTAAGACTCCTCGTATCCCCCCGCCCCAACAATGAGTCTTCCCAAGGAGGCAGGTCGCGAAGGAGCCGAGTGAGCACGTGCAATGAAGCCCAGCCCTGTAGGCGGGGCTCGGAGGGGGCGGAGCTTGGAGGTATTCACAGGGCCCTTCCTCCGCGGCTTCGGGACAAATTGGACCTGAGATTAAAGGACCGGAGTTTAACCCGAGGTGACTGCGTTCGTATGCAAATGGAATCTATAAAACTCTGCTTTCCGGGGTACTCTTTAAAGCCTTTTACCTCCGGGTGGGCGGGAAAGACTAAAGTTTCTCTTCCTCCTCTTTCATTTTCCCCCTGCCAGGCCATTGATGCCATTAAAGAAACTCTCAGATCTTGGCTCCTGGGGTCTTGAAGTCATCCATTTGAGAGGCTCTTTACCCAGCCTTATTCGCCTTCCCTTCTCCTCAGTTTTCCTATCGTAAAATGGTGTTGGAATACAGACGGGGTCCAATTGGAAAACCCCAAACCCCACCCCACCCCACCCCCGCTCCCTGCCTCAGTTTCCCAGAGCAAAATCCCGGATTTTGCAAAGTTTTGGCTGCTCTGGGCTGAGCCCACCTCCTGCGGCCACCAGGTGGCGCGCGGCCACCAGCCTCTAGTCCTGCCGGGGCATCTGCCTTCCGCGACCCTCTCGGGAAGGACCCAACGCGACTGCTGCCCAAGGTGTAACTAAGCCCTACGTGGCCAGCTTGAAGACAAAGAAAAGAACATTGGTGCTTTGCCCGCGTCTACTCTGCTGGCTTAAGCCGCGGCTTCCTCGCTGTGCCCATTCCCCCCCTACCCTGCCCCACCAATCCTCTGGCTCACCTATGTCGTTCTTTCGCTTACTTTTTTTAAGTCCTCATCGTGGCGTCCGCATCCCTGCCTGATCTGACCCCTACCCACATTTCTCATCACATTCCTTCCCTCACCTGCTAGTCAGGAGGTTTTGCAACCCTTCCCTGCGCTTGGGGCTTCCTTACCAACACTGCTTAACCTGTACTGCATCCTGAATCTGTGCCGGCCACTGTTCTAACAGATTTGCATTAACGCTATGTTGTCTAAACCTCATACTTGCTCTATGAAGTAGCTCCAGTATTGTCCCTATCATACACTGATGACGTCACCCAGCAGTGATAGGGATTCGAAACCTAGTCAGTCAGACACCCGAACCAGAACACTTGGCTCCTTCAAGCCGGAATGCTGCTGGCTTCACCCACCCCACTACTAAACTCCTATTCATCTTTCAAGATCCTGTTCAAATATCTCCTCAGGGACACTGTCCTTAATACCTCCCACCAGGGGATATCTCGATCCCCTCTGTATTCCCTTACAGCTCTGTTGAGCTCTCTGTGATTGCTTCCCTACTACCATTCCCCAGCCCCAGAGCGGGAGGAGAGCCCTTAGTGTGTGTGAGCCATAACCGTCCACCGTGGGTTCTAAAATATGTCAGCACCATGTGGCCTTCCTGGGGCCAGAACTTCTCCTTCTATCACAAGCCTCTGAGGCAGTGAGTTCCCCTTCCTCGGAGATCAATCAGGGGAAATGGCATTGCAGAAACCTCCTCCAGTCCTGGGGCTTCAGTAGAGGACAGAGATTCTAAGCTGACCCTCAAAGATGGCAGAAGAGTTTAGCTAAATGCTTACCCATTGGAAACAACTCCTCCTCATCCTTCAGACCAGCTCTGTTGTCACTTCCTCCCAAAAGCCTTCCTAGATCTCCCTGACTAGTCAAATCCCTTTATTCTCACTCTCATCATTATGACCCCAACAGCTGAGCACAGGGCCTGGACAGAGCAGACACTCAATAAATAACTGCTGAGTGAGTGAAGGAATGAATGAAACAGATTGGACTTTTCTACTTAATAACTGTGACCTTGGGCATGTTCCCTCTGAGCCTCAAAGTCCTGGTTTCTGAGGAAAGAGGGATAATGATAGTTGTTCCCTCCCAGGATTGTTATGAGAATTAAATAAGAGGATGCATGTAAAGCATTTACTATAAGGTCTGGGCTGATACATGGGACCTGTTACTAAGATTATTTAAAGAGGGGTCCTAATTCCCAGTAACCTCTCTTCTTGGGAAGGGTCAACCACCACAAAACTGAGAAAAGTGAGGAAAACAGCTATGTACTGAGACCCCAGCCACTGTCCTAAGTGTATAGGGTCCTGTGAGGTAGACAGCCACTATGTGTCCAGTACGTCCTAGGGGTCCTTTCCCTCCAGTGTCCCCGAACAATCCTGAGAAGTCAATACCTTTCTCCTTACAAATGAGGAAACAGAAAGACAGATGAAAAAGACTCCCACCACTAGCAGGACTCATGACAGAAGAAAGGAGTGCTATATAAGGATAAGGAGGGATCTGTGCGGCAGCGGTCCTGAGGCCAGGGGCATACAGACAGAGAAACAGGACGAGACAGGGATACAGCTAAGAATAAGGCAGGTGTGAGCCCCATCGCGGGGGCTTTGCCCTGTGGCAGGGGGGACAGACACTAATCAAATCAAATAATCACACAGACCCCCAACTGCACAGCAGTGCTGCAACTGAGAAGACACTTAGTTCTTCTAAGCATCTAAGTTCCTGGGGCTATGAGAGCGTGTGACAGGGCTCATTTTCTTGGGGTTGGTGATCAAGGGAAGCTTCCTGGAATAAGAAGCATTGAAATAAGATGGGAAGGATGAGTAGGAGTCAGATTCGGTGAAAAGAGAGAGTTTCAGATAGAAGGAACAGTATGTGCAAACGTCCTGAGGCCAAGTTGGAACCGAGAGAATCCATTGTGACTGGAGCCCCTGAGGGAGAGAGAGGGCAGGAGAGAAGGGTGAAAAGGAAGAAGCCAGAAATTATGGGGACATGTGGGGGAGCAGCCAGTAGGGGGCAGAGTTCTCTGGTGATGGCAGCCTTGCTCTTCCAGGGCCTAGCCAGAGTCAGAGCTAGGCTGCAAGGGGAGAAAGGGCTGGGAAACGCAGCCCCCACCAGGTTCTGTTTGTTTTAAGTATGTTTTGTTTATTATTTGAATGGATAGGACACACATCACACAATTCCCAGGATGCAGAAGAGTATTCAATGAAAAGTCAGCCTTTCTCCTTACTCTTGATTGCCAGCAGCTGGTTTCCCTACTTAGCAATAACCACCATACGGATTTATTGTGTGTCCATCCACAGACAGTCCATGCACATAAGAACACACACCACATTTGTTTTTTACACTAACCTAGCCCTGGTTTTGATGCCTCTCCAGGAGGTCTCCAGTTATGAAAGAAGCTAATTTGCACTGAACAATTACTCCACGTGATTCTTTCATTCAGCTCAGTTATGGAGCCCCAGACCTTGTGCCAGACCAGTGGTTCTCAAACCTTAAATCCCCTGGAGGGCTTGTTAAAACGCAGATTGCTGGGTCCCACCCTGAGAGTTTCTGTTTCCTTAGGTCTGGGTTGTGGACTGAGAATTTGCATTTCTAACAAGTTCCCAGGCTTTGCTGAGGCTGCTGGTCCCTCAGGGCGGCACACTTTGAGACCACACTTTGCGACCTGTGAGCCAGCTGCTGATGGACAAAGTATGTGCGCTGGTGGCTGTATTTCTCTCCCACAAGGGAAGGCATGAACGACGGGGGAACACACGCACCCATTCGAAAGACAGTTTTCATAGAGTGATAAATTCTTTGAAGAAAATGAGGGGAGGGTGAGCACATGAAGGAAAGTGCTTGAGAGTAGGGATGGGGTAGGAGTGGAGGGTAGCGACATTTGGGGCACGAATAAGCATTCCTTTTTGAGCAGTTGAAGTTTTCAAGGCCAGATTAATAGACACATGTGGAGCTGTCTTGCACTCAAGGGCCGGGTGACCTACAGAGACAGTGTGGAGAGGGAAGAGAAGAGGGTCCACCCCCCCCCCCCGGGGGGGTGCACAGAGGTGTGCAGAAGGAGCTCGGGGTGAGATACAGGGAAAATCCGAAAGACATCAAGAGAGGAAAGGGTTTGAGAAGGAGGCGTGATCAAGAGCTGGGAGGGTAGAGAGGTGCCGCCTTGGGTTCGGTTACAGGAGCTCCCCGCGGACCCCAACAAAGCATTTCCATGGTGAGACGGAAGACCCCTGAAGTGAGGGGATGGGCAGGGAAACTGAGGAGGGGAGACCAGAGTAGGCTCCTTGGGAAAGTTTTGCTGCGTAGGAAGCAGAGCAATAAGGCGCTCCCTCCTGAGGAGGGGAGAAGGGAGGGTGTTTAAAAGGTAGGCGCTGCAGGAGTTTAGTTGGGGGTTGAGGAGGGATCTTGGAGGGAGGAATCAATGGAATACGCGGGAGAGAGGGCTCTGAGCCGTGCAAAGGGTGGAGCCGGCGCTGTCGGTGTGTTTGGAGAGCTCGAATGTTCTCCTGCCCTACAAACATCACTCATCTGAACTTTACGACCGCTCCAAAAGGAAAGCACTATTTGCCCCAGTTTACAGACGAGGAAACTGAGGCTCAAAGTGGTGAAGAGACACGCCGAGGTCCCACATCTCACAGAACGGGACCTCGGTCCTCTTACCGCCCCCGCTGCTCCCGCGGGCTCCGAACAAGACCCTTTTTTGTGTCCTTGCTGGGATGCCCTTTGGAGAGCCGCCGGATGGCTCTACTCCGAGGCCCCGCGGAGAGCGGGCCGGGCGGGGCGGGGCGGGGTGCCCCCTCCACCCTCGCTCCGCCCCCAGCGGCGCGGGAGGGGGCGCGGGGCGGGGAGCGGCGGGGGGCGCGCCGCGCGGGCGGAGCGGGCGGCGGCACCTCGCTAGCAGTGCGGCCCTTGCCTCCCAGCGTCCGCGCCAGCTGTCCGTGCCCGCCGTGCCCGTCCCGCCATGGCCGCGGCCGCCCTCCCACCCCGGCCCCGGCCCCGGCCCCGGCCCCTGGCCCTGCTCCTGCTGCCGCTGCTGCTGCTGCGCGCCGGCACGGTGCGCGCCGACAGTAAGGTACGCACCGCCCTCCCGCCCGGGCGCAGCTCGGCGGGGAGCCGGGCACGAGGGGGCGCTGTGGTTGGGGGTGCGGGCCAGGAGGGTGTCAGGGGCCGAGAGCCGAGAACCAGGAGAGGGGACCTCGGATCTTCGGCTTAGCACCGAAGCCGCTGGGGCAGGACCCCGGGAGAGGAGCGCGTGGGGCAAGAAGCGCTGGAGATGGTAGGGCTGCTTGGGACCCAGAGCCTCAGGAAGGGGCGCTGGGACCCAATCCAGTGTGGGGAGATCAGCCCTGAAACCTAGAGCCAGGGGGCGCTGGGAGCTTGGGGGTGGTGGGTGCAGACAGGAGATGCAGTCCCCAGCCTAGAAAAGGGATTCCCAGGCGCGCTGGGCAGGAGCAGCTTGGAGATGTGGCTCCAAGTTTCCATGGGAGGCTGACCCACGTGGGGGCAGGCCCCTGGGTAACTGCTGCCCAGCGACTCCCAGGTTTTCAGTAGGCCCTGGGCCAAGGCTTTCAGGCCGTGCTGGGGACCCCCAGGCTGGCCACTTGCCTGGCCTCTGGTGCTCCTGCCAGGGATATGATGCACCTTCTAGAGGACCCTGTGTCTCCAGAAGTGACCTGAGCTGTTCTCAGTGGTGGCTCAAAGGATCTGCTCCCCGTGTCAAGCAGACCTGGGTTCAAATCCCATGTTCGCCTCTCGGCTGGATGACCCTGGGCCTTTACTTCTCTGAGCCTCCACTTCCTCCCTGGTAAATATGGGGTAATAATCGTTCCCACTCCCTGCAGTCAGGATCTCTAGATTAGTGAGATCATGCCTGTAAAATGCTGAGCACCTTGCCTGGCACCTAGGAGGTGCCCAATAAATGATACTGCAATTATGAAGTCTTACCACAGGGATCTGCAAAAGGGGGTGAGATCCAGAATGGAGAGAGAGCAAGCACTTAGCGTTAGTCAGAGCAGGGACCCCTTGAGGGTGTTCTGGAAATGACCCAGTGAGGAGGAGGATGGGTCTCGGGGTGAGGGAGGGGCAGAAAGGAGGTAGGGCCCTGCTCACATAGTATGAGAGCCAAGGAGTGACTTCTCTTGGTGTCTCTCCAGCCTCTTTCCCAAGTAGAAGGTGAGGCTCCCCTGTCCACAGGCAGGTAACAGGCAGAAGCCACTAGCCACATGGTAAGTATATGAGCAGGGGGCACTGGCACACGCTCAGCCTGAAGATTCAGCTCAGGCTATGAAAATAAGTGGGCTGCAGTCCTGACCATGTCCTCCTGTCCTCTGAAGACCCTGAGAGAATGAGAAGCATTCCCATTTTACAGATGGGGAAACTAGGATGTATAGAGAGGCAGCTGGCTTACAAATCAAAAAACCTAGCTTCTGGCCTTTTGTTGTTCTTCGTCTGTGTGACCTTGGGCCAGTCACTGCCTGTCTCTGGGCTTAAATTTCCCCATCTGAAAAACAATATCTCCCTAACTTCCCTTCCATATACAGCCTTCTAGGATTCCTTGACCTGGCTCAGGTGGGGAACAGGTAAGCGAAAACCCCAGATAACCTGATCTCCGCTTTGCCACCTCTCATCTCTCTGGCTGGGAGCAATGTTTGTTCTTGGGCATCCTCTGAGCCATGCAGAGGGCTATAGGGCTGGTGGGGGAGGGCTCGCATTCAAAACAAAGCAAAGACAAAGAGAACCCAACACCCTGTTTATGTAGTGAGTCAGCCAAACACTTGCTAGGTTGGGGGGGGGGGGGGGGCGGAATGATAACAACTCTCTCCACTGGGTGGGTAGGGGGGGGGCTGGGATGGGGGGGGGGGGGGGGGGGGGGGGGGGGTGTGTGTTTAGTTGTTCCAGGGCAAGCCGGGGCTGGTGGGGTGAGGAGGAGCATCCTAGAGTTTGGAGAATGAAGCAGCTGGGGGAGTCAGCACAGCCCTCCCCCAGACACCTCCCACCCCACACCATTTCAGTCAGCTGGGAAAAATAAAAATCAAGTGATGGGTGAATTTACTCCGCATTCCTCAGCACAGCCGGACTCCTGCTGGCTCAGTGGAGAGAGCTGTTTTCATTATCACCCTCTCCCTCCCCCATAACAGTCCTTCCTTTCCAAGCCTGGCCTATTTTCTAGCGGGGGAGGCCTTAGGAGGACCGGCCTGGGACCTAAAGTCTATCTAGGGCCCTAAAGTGTTCCATGGGCTTCCTGCTCCTGGGAGGTCCAGCCTCCCTCCTGCACGATCTTTTCAGGGGTCCAGGGGCGGCTCAGCCCCAGGACTCACCACAGAATTCTGCGATCTCAGCCAGCTCCTCGCTCAGCGTGTGTTAGTGTTTATAGCAGGTCTCTCCGAAACAGGATTTGGAGTTTCCATCTAAGGAAGTGCTTTGTCCAGCTTGCGAGCGGGAGAAGGAGATCACAGCTCCCCTGGCATTTCAGAGGGGCTGCCCGATGTGGAGGTTGGGATGGACAGCCAGGTAACCACATGGCACCAGGGACTTCTGGGAACCTGCTTTTGGCTGTGTGTCCTTGGAATGTGGCTGAGAATTCCCCACCTCTACCTCAGTTTCCCCATCTGGGAAAGGGCTGCTGGCGACTCACATCCTCCATGCATCCAGGGGTGAGAAGCGGGTCTTTGGTCCTGAGGACAGAGGGAAGGCCCAGGCCTGTGGGAGCTGGGCCAGGGGAGCAGGAGGGGCTGGAGCAAGCAGGCGGTGGTGTCCCGGCCGGGATCGGATGTTCCAGGCCAGGCGGGTCCCCAGGGCTTAGGTGTTGCTGCTCCTCCGCTTGGGGAGTTTCCGCCTGTGGTGTAATTGGAAACAGGCTCGGGAGCAGGCAGGGGCTACACAGCGATGGAGTCTTCCTCCTGTGCACAGAGTCTGGGCCAGGCTAGGCCACCAAAGGTCCTGCCCCATTTGGATGGGGCACCTGGGATAAAGCCCTGAGGAGCGCCCAGTGTGCCAAGGCCCATGCCCAGCACTTGCATTTGGGGTCTTACACTACCCTGCTGCCTACACTCTGAGACTTCAGGGTCCCTCCCCATTGGACAGACTTGAATACAGAGGGTCAAAAGAGTCAGGTTGGGGCCGCTCACATATCCTAGAGAGGGAGCTTGAGGAGTTGGGAGCAACCTGGAGTTCCAGCATTCTCAGCCTTTAGCGAGCATCTGGAGGCCCTGGGAGCCTGAGAGAGCCAGAGTCGAGGGGTGTGGAGGAAGGCCAGGGCATCTGCATTTTCCAAGTGCACCCAGGTAATTCTGAGGCACATCCTTCAGTGGAGAACTCATGGAGGTGATAGGGAGCCATAGAGGTTTGTGGTGCAAGAGAGTAACAGATCATCAAAGAGGAGCTTTTGGAAGATTAATCCAGCAGAGAGGAGGCCACTGTATTGTCCACGTAGCAGTTAACACGGCCTGAGCTCAGGCTGTGGCCATGGAGTAGAGAGCGAGGGATAGACATGGGAGATATTTAGGGTGAAGAACCAGAAGAACACGACTGATGGGTTGTCCAGAGTAAGAAGGAGGCTCAGAGATCCGGGTTGGGCAGGAGGGTGAGCAGACACCAGTTTGGGAGAAGATGCTGGGTCCAGTTTGGGATGTCTGTGGGCGTCTAGGGGACGGTGTCCAGCCGGTAGTGGGCTCCAGGGGTGGTCTTTGCCTGCAGTAGGACGGGGAAACTGCCTCTCCGTGAGTCTGGGCTGGCCATGAGAGGAGAGGGAAGACTCGAGCTCAAAGGGACATAACTTGAATGTGTCCTATTTCTAGAACATTTCACATCTTGAACCCCCCTCTTCCCCTTTCTGGCCAGATTTATCCATGCCTCTTCGGAAAAATCTCAAGTACCCCGTCTCACATCGCACTGTGGGATTTCTTTGCAAACACTTAGGGACCTTTTTAAGCACAAACCACCCCCACTTCTGGGGGCTTTGGCAGCAGCTTGTGCTGAGCAAGGCAGCAGGGAGAGATGGGGGCCGAGGGAGGGACTTTCCTGCTTGGCAGCAACTCCAGCACTCATGCCAAGGGCAGGTTGGGGCAGGCCCAGCGGGAGCCCCAGGTCACGTGGCCCAACCCAGCGCCCCCTCTCTGTCCCAGCTCAGCTGCTGGTGGAGAATCCCTTGCCTGGTGACTACAGGCGGTTTTGGGAGGTACAGCATGTAAACCAAATTTTGGAGTCAGGCTGTGCTGTGTGACCTGGGCAAACCGCTAGTCTTCTCTGATGCTCAGATTTTTCCTCTCTAGATGGGGTTGTAGTGAGAGCAAATAGAGGTTGAAAACGATGTACAAATGTGAGAGAGGGTTGTTGGCAGCGACTTTCAAAGTGAGAACCACTTAGTAGTTATTCTGTGCCAGGCTCGGCGCCAGGTGCTTTGCACTTATTGAGACATTTCAGCCTCAGGAATCGCCTATGAGGAAAGGACTGTTATCCTCCCCATTCTACAGAGGAGGAAACTGAGGCTCAGAGGGGTCAAGGCCCTACAGGGAGGAGATGTGAGCTGAGATTTGAGCCTGGGCTGGCGCCCCACCATGGCGCTCTGCTGCCTCCGGTCAAGCTCCAAGGGACCAAGTGATCACCAGATGTAGGGCCCAGTCTGGGCTCCTGGCAGCAGAGGCTGGGAGCAGAGGCCCTCTTCCGACCCCTGGCCGTGTCAGGGCCTTGGCTGCCCCCATCAGGACATAGCACCTCATCTGAGGAGGGAAGGAATGGTGTGGTCTGATGCGGAGGCCGCTGCTGGGGGGCGGGGGTTGGGATTATGGGGGGGGGCTGAGGAGGAGGCCTCTCTGGCATGGCCACATGGAACATACCCACATCCACCCGCTGGGCTCCTAGCCCCCTGGGCAAGTCGGGGGACGGTGGCTGGGGGGCCCAGCAGAGCACGGAAGCGGGCCCAGAGTCTAGGAAAAAAGGTAGGCTTAAGGCACTAGCGGCCATTTAAGGAGTTTGCAGGACCCTGAGCTCGGCTGTCAGCCTTCACTGCAGGAGAGAATCACCTCGGAGGACCCTTCACCCACAGGGCCCGGGACAAAGCTTCCCCCCATAGCTGCCCCATCCTCACCCTCCTCGTCCCCCAGGGGACTGCAAGTCCACCCACCCTGGGCCCTAGTCCCCTTGAACAAGTCATTCGATGGCTCCAGGCTCAGCCTCCTCATCTGTGGGACACCGCTAGGAATATCTAACAGTGCACTCACATGGAGAAACAGCCCCCTTTTAGGACGATTGGTAGTAATAATAACAGCCACAATATACAGACTACTGTGTGTGCTCCTGGTGCTGGACTGAGCTACTCCTGTTGTTCCATCTCTCATTCCTCACATGGTCTTTTGTTAGGTAGGCACTCGTAGTACCTTCATTTTACAGAAGAGGAAACTGAGGCACAGAGAGGTTAAGTAATCTACCCAAGCACACACAACTCTAGGTGGCTCAGGGCCGTGTTCCTAACCACTGCCCTATACTTCCCCAGCCCTCAGTGAGTTCTCAATAAATGTCTCCTCCCTGGGCTCTGCGCCCCAGGCTGGCCTCCTGCAGTCACCATCTGTCCACGTGAGCTTCCCACAGTGCAGATCTGATCCTGGCCCTCCCCTGCTTAAAACCCTTCCTGAACTCTCCCGTGTTTTCAGGAGGAAGCCAAGATCCTCAGCCAGTTTTCAGGGCCCTCCCCGGGCTGGGCGCTGTCCCCCCCCCCCGCCCCCCAGCCTTACGTGCTGCCCCCCAGGCTCCCTGCAAACACCAGCCAGAGTGACCCTCCTCCGGGCCCCCAAAGTGCAGGCCCTTCCTTGTCTTTCCACGTCTGAGTTGCTCTCCCTGGAATGCCCTTCTCCTCCTTAAAGATGCCCCCAGGGGCGCCCTCCTCCGAGCAGTCTTCATGGCTGTCTTTGTGCCCTCAGAGCTTGCTATGTGAGCTTCTCTCATGGCTGAAAAGGTGGAGAATGTATCGATCTATTTCTTCTGTCCCTCCAGCTAACACCCCGGGTCTGGCAGAGGCCAGGGGCTCAAACAGGTGTCTGATGGCTCAGAGCTGAAATGGAGTGCCCACAGCCCTTCCCCAGAGGGCCCGGGGACACACACAGGCTCTGGGCGTGGCAGAAAGCCCAAGGGAGCCATAGACTCACTTGGGTCCTGGTGGCTTCAGTGAGAGCTGAGTAGCCATGAGGCCTGAGGTGTTTGTTGATTGAGCCATGAATAGCTGTGTCCTAAGAGCCTGGAGCCCAGGGTGGGCTGGCTGAGCCAACTAGGGGAGTGGCTGGTTGGGGGTCCCAGAGCCCAGCCAGTGTGTCAGGGCACGCGGGCTGGGGGCAGTGACTGAGCCTGGCACCTGCCACTGATCTCACTGAGCTGACTCCTGTGGGCACAAAGTCCTGCTGCCTCCAGTGACCAGTGACCACACTTGGACACTAGGTGTGTGGTATCCCAGGGAGGGACTGAAGGAAAAATGGGGAGGGGAGGGAAACCACTAAATAGAGGTCATGTTATCCTCACCATGAGGAGGCCAGGTCAGGAGAGTCATCCATTGTACGAGGGTACAAGGCTCAGAGAGGTTATATAACCTGTTTAAAGTCACACAGGGTGTGGGGGAACAGGTCTGTAGGAGAAGCAGCATAGAGCAGTGATTTCAATCTGGAGTCAGGTCCAAAGCGGGATCTTCCACGCTGAAGCTGTGTGATCTTGGACATGTGACTTCACCTCTGTGAGCCTCTCTTTCTTTATCACACTTAAGACACACTATGTGCTGGGCCCTATTCTTTAACTCATTACATCCTCACAACCACCCCAAAAGGCACGAGCCCATTTTACAAATGAGGAAACAGAGGCACAGAAAGGCTGAGTTGCCCAATCTCATGGCTCCTAACCCAGGCTCCGGACGCCATGCTCCTAGCCCTGTGCTCCAGCATGGCCGCAAAATGTAGGCTCATTTATCCATCACCTACCACAGGCCAGGCAGGCACTGCTGTGGGGATACAGGAGGGACCTGGACAAAGGACCTGCCTCTCATGCTGCCTCCAGGAGAGTCAGGGAGACAAAAAAGAAGCAGATGTGGCTGTAATACTTCAGATGGTAATAGGTGCAAAAAAGACAAACAAACCACTAGCTAAGGGGACAGAGAGTAACAGGAGGTGGGCGGTCAGGGAAGGCTTCTTGGAGGAAGTGATGTGTGAGCAAGGTGAGGGAATGAGCCAAGGGAATATCAGGGGGATAAGGGTTTCAGGGCACCACATCTGCAACGGTCCTGAGGCTAGAGTGGAGTGAGCCCAAGGGAGGAAAAGGTGGCAAGAAGAGGGGTTGAGGGGAGGGTGTTAGCTCACACAGGCCTTGAAGGCCATGGTAAGGACTTTGGAGGTAACAATACCCCCCATACGCAGGTATTATTAAAGGGTGAGGCGCGCATGAAACCTGGGATGTACTCAATGCTCAGTGAAAGGTCTCCATTTTTTTACTATTATGGTGAAACACATAACATAAAATTTAGCATTTTAACCATTTTAAAGTGTACAGTTCAGTGGCATTTAGTACATTCACAATGTTGTGGAACCATCACTGCTACTTGGTTCCAGAATGTTTGCATCAGTCCAAAAGGAAGCCCTGCGACCATTAAGCCATCACTCCCCATTTCCCCATCCCTCTAAATCCTGGCAGCCACTAATCTGCTTTCTGTGTCTATGGATTTGCCTATTCTGGACATTCATATAAAGGGAATCATACAATATGTGGCCTTTTGTGACCAGCTTCTTTCATTTAGCATAACGTTTTCAAGGTTCATCTACATTGTAACCTGTGTCAGTACTCCGTTCCTTTTAATGGCTGACTAATATTCCACTGTGTGGACGTACCACAGTTTGTTCATCTATTCATCAGCTGAAGGACATTTCAGTTGTTTCCACCTTGTGGCTATTGTGAATCGTGCTGCTGTGAACATTCATGTACAAGTCTTTTTTTTGAATACCTGTTCTCAGTTTTTTGGGGTATATACCTAAGAGTAGAATTATCGGGTCCTATGGTAATTCTGTGTTTAATTTATTGAGGAACAGCCAAACTGTTTTTCGCAGCAGCCATTAATATTTTAATTGTTATTGTTATTATAAGCCCTCTATTTCCTTGTAAGGGCTGCTAGCTTCTCAGCCACCTCTAACCGCCACCCTCCAAGGGCTGGGGGGCTGGATTCTGCTCCTGGAATTTGCCTGCTCGCCTTCTCTCCCCTCCCCCCAGCACTGGCTCACCGGAGCCGCTCTTGCAGGTGTTCGGCGACATGGACCAGGTGCGGATGACCTCGGAGGGCTCGGACTGCCGCTGCAAGTGTATCATGCGGCCGCTGAGCAAGGACGCGTGCAGCCGCGTGCGCAGCGGCCGGGCGCGGGTGGAGGACTTCTACACCGTGGAGACGGTGAGCTCGGGCACCGACTGCCGCTGCTCCTGCACCGCGCCGCCCTCCTCGCTCAACCCCTGCGAGAACGAGTGGAAGATGGAGAAACTCAAGAAGCAGGCACCCGAGCTCCTCAAGGTAGACATGCTGGGGTGAGATGCGGAGGGGAACACCCCCTGGGTGGGTATCTCCCATGGGCTGGGCCAGGCCGTCCTTCCCGTGAAAAGTCCGCACAGGCCAAGGCGGGCGCTGGTATCCTCCCATTTCACAGGTGAGGAAACAGGCTCCCTGGGGGGAAGCCACTTCTTGCTCAAGATCGTTCTGCCAGTGAGTGATAGAGGCAGCATTCTCTGGCTAGTTTACCTGAATAGAGCCCCTTCTCTATTCCAGTGTCCTGCATTGTACCCAAACCAGTTTCTCTCTCGGCACCTCTATACAGTATTTTAAATTTTGTGGCTTTTATTGTTTTTAATGTAATAATAACATTTACGGGGTCTGGCCCGGTGGCGCAGCAGTTAAGTGCGCATGTTCCACTTCTTTGGCCGGGTTTGCTAGTTCGGATCTTGGGTGTGGGACGTGGCACCGCTCACCAAGCCATGCTGTGGTAGGCATCCCACATATAACGTAGAGGAAGATGGGCACGGATGCTAGCTCAGGGCCAGTCTTCCTCAATAAAGAAAGAAAGAAAAAATAATATTTCCGATATTCAAGTAACTCCTGCATGCCTGATGTCGTGCTAAGCTCTTTTTACATATTAGTTCTCTAAATTCTTAAACAATTCTGTGAAATATGGGATCTTGGTCCTCATTTTATAGGCAAGAAAATGGATTTGGGAGAAGTTAGGGAACTGGCGCAGGCTCTCACACATTGATATGTAGCCTCAAGTCTGCACCATACTTTTATGTGACTTTTGTGCCTACCCTCCCCCATAGGCAGATTAGAAAGAGCACCACCTCTGGGGGACACAGCCCCATGCCACGGCCCACCGCTGGGACCCGTGGCTCCGATAGATGTGCGCAGGCTAGAGCTCAGCCCCACAGCCAGCCGGGCCCCTCTGTGAGATTTATCCTGTGCTCAACTCAGTGCTGGGTGGGCCTGCTGGCACTGGGATTTGAGCCCAGGTCCTGCTGTGGCCAAAAAGTGTGTTCTGAACCACCTCACCCTCCTGTCTTCCTTTTTGTAAAAGACTAGATTATTTGGTGTTTGGAGAGAGTCTTCTTCCTTTACGATTTCTTCCAAACTGAGTGTCTCTTTTGCCCTTCTGGTGTCAAGAACTGTGCAGTCGACTGAGATGTTACCCTGCTTGTGAGCTAACAGGTTAGCCTGCCAGTTTCATGGACACTGGTGGAAGACGCAAGAAGCCAGAGACAAACGACTCTAGTACACACGGCAGCCGGAGTAGCTGCTCTTCCTTGCGCTGATTCTCCCAGCTCCAGTTCCCACAGGGTGATGCCGTGGGGCCAGATGACACCTGCACACACACTGGGGTATTCTTCAAGAGAGGAGCCCCAACTCAGAGGATCCAAATCTTATAGTGGACACCAAGCAAGCCTGCTCTTTATAATGGACACCGAGGATGCCCAGTCTTTATAAGGATGGGCACTGAGCATGCCCGCTCTTTATGATGGGCACCGAGCATGCTCACTCTTTATAATAATGGGCACTGAGCATGCCCGCTCTTTATGATGG
>NC_060267.1:86453611-86489626 GCF_021613505.1 Equus quagga
CACTCTTTATAATAATGGGCACTGAGCATGCCCGCTCTTTATGATGGGCACCAAGTGTGCCCGCTCTTTGTGATGGGCACCGAGCATGCCTTCCCTGCTCCAGAGGGAAATGCCATCTCTATTGTCCGAGGCTGTTCACCATACAAGATGGCCTGGACAGTCAGTGCCTCTAAATGCAAGACATGCAGAAAAGCCTAAGACTCATGAAGAATTCTCTCCCAACGTTTAGCTAAAAATTTTTCTTTAACTTGAGTAAAATTTTTGTAACAAGTGACTGGATACCAAAACTCTCAAAGTTGAGGTGGGTTGAATTTTAGACCAAGTGGCCTCTTGACAACTTGGCAGTCCCTGGACCACACTGTCTCCCTGGGACCTCACTCGGGCCCTGCAGACTCCAGGTACTGAGGCCGTAGGCCAGTCCTCAGTTACAGGGACAAACCAACTTCTGCTGCAGTCCACTTCTCAACAATTCGATTGTAAGCAAAATTGACGAGGATACACAAAACCTTTTCATAAATGCTGGCTAATTTAATCCTTGCCACAACCCTTTGGAGAGGGAACTTATGGTCCTAGCTTTACTTGTGGGGGAATCTGAGGCCCAGAGGAGGATTGTGACTTGCCTAAGATCACACAGCAAGACTTTGGCACCACTAAGATGTGAACCCAGGAATTCTCTCCTGTGTCCCTTTTCCCATTGAAGGGCTTACCGGGCAGTTCTCTCAGCCAGGAGCCCATTGTCCCATAGGCCTTTTTGGTGCACAGCAGCCATGAGGGTTTTCATTCGGCTTATAGGACTGGAGTGGAGTGGTGGTGGGATTGACCCAGCTGGTGGGGTTGGAGGAGGAAGAGAAGATGCTCAGTCTTAGTGACACCCTAGGAGCAGCAGCAGGTACTGAGGGGGTACCCAGAAAGTCCCAAGAGGAGGGGGCAGCAGAGGTAGTATGAGACAGAGCTGAGACCTCTCCCATGCAGCTCGGCTCCCCTCCCTCAGCAGGAGGCTCTCTGAGGTCAGCCCCCCAGGAGAGGAGGTTAGGGGAAGCCAATGGGGGAGGAGCACAGGGCACACCCACCCTATTCCCACCTCTTGTCTCTATCCCAGCCCTTCCCTTCAAGCTCAGAACTCCAGCTGTGATCTGGCCTTAGCTGCTTGTCTCTGCGTAGGAAGGAGGGGAGTCCAGGTCCCCTTTCTTAGGTAGGTTGGCTACCGGGGTGTGCCTCCCACCTCTTTGCTCCTTTTCCTTCTGCACATGAACCAGACATGGCCACACCCTTGAGGAATCCCTAGTCTTGTGGGGACACAGCTCCTGACCCCCAAAATGGCAGCATGATCAGTGCTGGGCCAAGGGATGTGCCAGGGACTGTGGGAACCCAGAGGAGGAGATAACATTAGAGCTGGGATTTGAGGGATGTGTAGGAGTCCCTCAGGCAGAGCAGAAATGAGGGCATTCTGGGTGAGAACAAGTGGAGTGGGTATGGCACAGGGTGCCTCCCTGCCCTCTCTGCTCCAGCCCCACTAGCTGCTTGTCAAGTCCTCTAACATGGTGCTTCTCAAACTGTGGTGAAAGACCAGTTTTTTAAAAATCTTAAGAACCAATACTTTTATAAAATACTATAAAAATGAGTGATTAGAACAATGAAACAAAAACGGACACGCAACATACAAGTCCTATGTTGTATTATTAGAGCCCACAGATATAAAATTGCTCTGTCAAATGGCTCTAAGAGTTCATAAAAGCCTACTCTCGCTTTTTGTGATTATTTTATCACAGACTAGTGACGAGCACTCTGGACCGGCGCTGGTCTGCAGACCACACTTTGAGTAACGTGGCTCGAACACCACGTTTCTTCTCACCAGCTCTTTGCACAAGCTGTTCGCTTTGCCTGGAAGTTCCCTCTCCTGCCCTCTTTGCCTAATTCGTGCTCCTCCTTTAGAGCTCAGCTCAAACAAAACTTCCTCCTGGCAGACTTTCCCAATCCACATGCACTCCCAGACAAGGTCAGGGCCCCATCAGTAATGCTCTGGGCTTCTGTGTGTTACTGCCTGTTCTCTGGTCTGGTTCTACCGCCTGGGTGTGACTCTGTGTTCCCTGACAGCCTGCGAAAGACGGTGCAGGCTTGCGTCTGTCTTGCTCACCACTGTCCTTAGTGCCTGGCCCAGAGCACATGTTTGCTGAGGCTGCAGGGGGTGGCAGGAGCAGATCATGGAGGGCTCGAATGCCAGACTCGGGAGATGAGAAGCCACACAGGGGAAGCTGGGAGCCATGTCGAGTTATCAAGCAGGGGAGAGACCCAATCAAAGCTTTGCTTCAGGAAGCCAGTTTTGGTGGCCATAAAGGCAGCAGAGTGAATGAAGCTGGGAGGTTCCCGTTTAGTCCCCTGGAATAGTAGTCGTTATTGCTGATCTTCATGAAGCCCTTGCTGTGCTCACTCTGGGCTGAGCCCTGTCCAGACACGACTGCTCCTACCACCACCGTCTTGCCCCATTTCACAGAGAAGGAAGCTGAGGCACCTAATACTCCATGTGCATGGTTCTCAAAAGGTGCTCCCTAGAGCCCTAGGGGTACTGTGCAGCCCCTCGGGGCCTGAGCACGGTTGTCGGGGAGCAGACAAGACTCGAGGCCCTACCCCTGCTCCCATCAGAGCCCTGCACTCCCTTTTTCTGTTTTAGAGATCAGAGTCTGCTCAGAGAAAAGCTCTCTGGCTTATGAACAGCTTGAACACTCCTGCGAGAGTGGGAGTCAAACTGTTTTGGAAACAGCTGGCCAGGGCCAAATGGGAGCACTGGCCTGCTCAGGCCCTGAGAAATGCCTCAGGGCTCGAAGCTGAGCCACCGGGAGGGTGGGCTGGACCTGCCCTTCCCGAGAAGCCAGGGGATGCTGATTTCCCAACCGACCCCTTGGGCCAAGCTTCCCGTGATGCTCTCGTTGGCATCTTGGCCATCTGGAGGGCATTGTCACATCCTGATGAGATGTGACAGACAGGAGAAGGGGAGGGGCAGCTGCAGGGAAGAGCCAGGGCTGGGCAAGGGAGACTCAGCATCTGCCACTGACCTTTGTGCAAGCCCCGCCCCCTCTCCCGGCCTCAGTTTCCCCATCTGGACACAAGAAGGAGCAGTAAAGCATGATAGGAAAGAGGTTTGGTTTATACCAGTCTGGGTTCTGCTCCCAGCTCCACCATTTAACAGCTGGGTGGCCTTGGGCGAGTCACTTCACCTGTCTAAGCTGCAGCTTCCCAGCCTGGAAGAGGAAGATAACAGTTGTCCAGACCTTGTCTTTGGCTGGGGCCCTAGAAGCAGACCCTGAGGCGGGTGACTCACATGCAGGTGATTTATTATGAAAGGGCTCCCAGGGGAAACTGGTACTGAAGTGGGAGAGGCAGGAAGGGAGGGCAGCCCAGCAGTGGTGTGGTCTCAGGCCCAGTGCCAGCCTCAGCCCCAGGGGACATTGGCATGTGAATGACAGCTCAGTTGTCCCCACTGGGGCTAGAGAGCTGGGCTGATAGATGCCCACCCCAGTCAGGCATTGTTGAAGAGCTGCGCCAGGAGGACGTACACCAGGGACTTTGGGGGGCAAAGCAGCTGTTTGAAGAGAGTGACAGGTGCAGGCTGTTAAAGGGAGGCATGTGGAAGCCAGGATGGGCACGAGAAACAGGAGGAGGGATCACCGGGGGTGGGAATGGAGCTCCTCTGGTGTCCACTACACACCTCGTGGGTCGTTGTGAGGATTAAGTGAAATGGCTTGTGAAAGGCCCTGGCACAGTGCCTGCCCCATGGTAAATGCTCAAAAGACAGAATCTGTTGCTTGTGATTATGAGCAGGCTGGGTCTGGCGGGCACTGAGGGCCCAAGCAGGCCATTCTGAGGCCCTGGCGTCCTGGGGTTCTGCCGTGGTAGGGTTCCTTTTGCACCCTCTGTGTCCAGCCCTGTGCTCTGCCCTTTCACTAACCATCCCCCTTCCCTGGGCAGCTGCAGTCCATGGTGGATCTCCTGGAGGGCACCTTGTATAGCATGGACCTGATGAAAGTGCACGCCTACGTCCACAAGGTGGCCTCCCAGATGAACACGCTGGAAGAGGTAAGGGCAGGGCTTGAGCCAGAGGCGGGGCGAGTGTAGTGCTGGAGGCCAAGGGCAGTGTCCGAAGAGGCCTGGGCAATTCTGTCCTGCCCCTGGTGGCTGTTGAAAACTGGACTCCAGCAGGAGCTGGGAGAGGGAGATTCAGGCCACAGGGTTCAGACTTTGGGGAAGAGGTCTGACTCGGGCTTAAGGGCCTGCACGAAGCAGGAAGGCTGGGTGGAGAAACTGAGGCACCTGCTGGTTGTATGAAAAGAGTCTGGAGGGGGCTGGAACCCTCAGTTGACCAAGACCAGGACCCACACATTGCACAACTCTGGGGCCACTATTTTCATAAAATACCACATGAGTGGTGCCCCCTGGAGTGGTGCAGGACTGGCCAAGCCCACTGGGGCCAGGCTTGAGGCAGCATGACTGTCCCAGTGCCCCTCTGCAGGGGAGGCAGAGGTGCCGAGCATCTTCTCCTGGTCAAGACAAATGTGCTGGAGGGCTAGGTGGGTGGCTGGGACTGCCACCTGAGGACAGGGACAGCGTTGGGTGACCGTGGGGGTCCAGGCTGCAGGTTTGAGGTTTGCATCTCTGTTGGCACAGCCTGGCCTCCGCCTGTTTCCTGCATCCGGTCCCTGCAGGGCTGCTGGGAGCCTGTAGACATGCAGCTGCCAGGAGCGGGCGTGGGGGCTTCCTTTCCCAGCTTCCTTTTTAGAGAGAGGGGGCACCTGGGCATCCTGTGCCCCGGGGGGGAGATTAACCCCTTGCTATCCCCAAAGTTGGGCTCACAGTGGCTTTAATTATTCAAAAAGCATTTGGTGAGTATCTGCTGTGTGCCAGGCCCATGCCAGCGTGGGAAAAACATAACGGTTGCTGAGTTTCTCCTGTGCCCTGATATTTCCTCTGCGCCTGCTCTCCTGTCGCCAGCTCTGCAGTTGTCCTCCTTTGACCTTTCGTCTTGTCATCTCAGGAAATGTTAACTTGCTTCACGTAACTATGAGCCAGACAATCTGGAGGGTATGTCTGTGGGGCCTGGAACAAATCAGAAACGATTTCCGCAGCGACAAAGAAATGATTTTTTAATTATCTTCTGGTTTGCATTATCTGTGCTTTGCTTCTGTTCACTAAGTGATAACTCTATGAAAAAGAAAAGCTTTTTGCTAACCCTGGGAGAAGGTGAAGAGAGCAGCCTCACTCAGGGGAGCTGTCTCCCTCGGCCTGAGGGAGAAACATCGCAGGGGGTCAGGCAGCAAGTCGGGGTCCCACTCCCCTTGCTCTCCTCCCTTACACGAGTGGGACTCAACCAGGGGCAGTTGGCAATATCTGGAGACATTTTTGGTTGTCACAGCTTGGGGGAGTAGGTGGTGGATGCTATTGGCTTCTTGTGGGTGGCGGCCAGGGATGCTGCTAAACATCCCACAGTGCATGGGGCAGCCCCCATGACACACAACCATCTGGCAGATGTCAGAGGTTGGAAAACTTGCCTTCCACAGTTTGACTTCTGTCTTCCCTGTGATCTAGTTTAGAATGCGCTTTCTCATTTGTTAGTCTTTCTGGTCCCCACAGTAACCATGACATTTAGTTGTGATTATGATAAAGATCCTCATTTTACAGGCAGGGAAACTGAGGCTTAGAGAGGTGAAGTCACTAACTCAAGGTTACCCAGCCAGGAAGTAGAGAGTGAGGATTTGAACCCAGCTCTGTCCAACTCCTGCCTTGCTGCCTCTTGGTCCCTGAATCTGTTTACACCCAGGGCTGACTAGACATAAATCACTTTTAGGTTATCTTCTCCTCTGTAAAAATTTCTGCCCATGAATTTCTGAACTCAGAATTCCGATACTCCAGGGCTTCCCGGGGATGAGGCTCTTCCTGCTTGTGACCCTGGTCTCTCCTACTTCAGCTGAGAAGTGGACTCGGGCAGAGGAATTCCACACACACCCCACACCTGCTGGGGCTCTGGGGACCTGGGGCTGATAGCTGGTTTCCTGAGTCCTGCCCAGCGGCCAAGGCCAGCCTGGCCAACAGCCCAGCATGGGGATCCCTAGGGCAGGGATCCCCAGAGAGGAGCATGGTGGTTCTGAGCTATCCATCTGTTTCCAGCAGATTCCAGAATCCAGGTAGATCAGGGGGTAGCT
The DNA here is from genome assembly GCF_021613505.1 of Equus quagga. Lineage (NCBI taxonomy): Eukaryota > Metazoa > Chordata > Mammalia > Perissodactyla > Equidae > Equus > Equus quagga. The sequence continues at coordinate 86,459,803 of NC_060267.1, forward strand.
GGGAGCTGCTAAAGCCAGGCAGGGCCCCCAGCAAGGGGGAGACAGGCGAAGCAGGAGAACAGGACTGGGAGTAACGGCTCGGTGCTGCCGGAGGAGCCAGCACCACAGGGAGAGAAGTCAGAGACTTGGAGCCTGGGAGGGATCAAGACTCAGCCATGGCAAAACGCCAGAGAGCTTTGTTGTTTGAGTATTCCAGAAGAAGAAGGTATTTGTGTATTACTTGTGAAATTAAAAGGTAATTTTAAAGTAGCAAAAGATAGCAGCTTAAATGATGGATCCATAAGGGACTGGCTGAGTACCTTATGGCCTGTGCATCCGGTGGCATACTGTGTGGTCACTAAAAGGAATGGGAGGCATTGTATATACAGAGATGGAAGAGTTTGCAAAATAGGCTCATGTGAAAAAGCAAAGTGTTAAAAAAAAAAAAGAAAAAGAAACCCTAACAGTTGTCGGCACCGAGGAGCAAAGGTGGGAGGGAGACGTTTTTATACCCATTTGTATCTTTTTAATTTAGTACTTTGAACATATATATTTTTTCATTCATTCACTTTTTAAATAAACATTTAATAGAGTCTCTTAGCAGCATGCTTTATTCCACCGGTGCTCGCTGGTGCCGCCCCCATGCATACCCCTGGGCCCTGCTCAGGAGACCGGGCAGCAAAGCTTGATGGCAGAAGCTGGGGTGTCCTCCTCCGGCCAGGGGTGGGGGGTGGTCAGAGGAGGCCGGAAAGACTTCGGGTCCTGCCCCCACAGAGCATCAAGGCCAACCTGAGCCGGGAGAACGAGGTGGTGAGGGAGAGCATGCGCCACTTCAGTGAGCAGCTGAAGCACTACGAGAACCACTCAGCCATCATGATGAGCATCAAGAAGGAGCTCTCGAGCCTGGGCCTCCAGCTGCTGCAGAAGGATGCAGCCACAGCCCCCGCCGCTGGCCCAGCCACTGGCCCTGGTAGCAAGGCTCAGGTGAGGCCATGGCTCTGATGATGGGGCCAGAAGATGGGCGGGCTTGGGAGCACAGTGTGCTGGGACCTCAGCCCTGAGGGCCAGCTGAGTGGGAATTTGGGGCCATAGGACAAGGCTGAGGGCTGGCACAGTGGGAGAGTCCGTGGCAGGGCAGGGCCAGGGGTGCCTGCTGTGCTGTGAGCTGGGGCCGCCGAGCGGTCTGTTCCCTGAGCCAGGCATTTGACAGTATTCTCATTCCCATTTCTAAACTAGTGGGGACGAGGTTGCAGAGATGACCCTCCCTGCTTGGCCCTGGGAGACCCAAGTCGGGGGCAGTAAAACCACTCTGTCTTCTCTTGCTGGTGCTGGGCCCCTATGGGGCAGGTGGGCAATGCCTTGGGGACCCCTGCAGACTAATACCACTTCATCCAACCCAGCCTGGGGTGGAGAACTCCTACAGCGATCCCCAGTGTTCCACAGTCAAACTCAGAGCGCAGAAGGAGCTGGGGCACTGGGTTTTGTCACCAGGCAGAGCCACCCACGCATATAACACACCTTTGTCCACATTTGATAAGGGCCCTCCTCTAGACAGACAGCTTGCAGAAATTCTCCCTCTGGACAGATAAATCAGAAAGAAGAGCCCCCTTTGGGTGAACAGATTGTACACAGCTCCTTCCTATGATAGGCACACACCAGGGTGTGTGGCTTGGGAAATGGAGTACAGATTAGATTTCACCCTGTTTGTACCCCTTCGACAAGTGCCCCACGTGCAGCACACAGCCTGCGCCACTCTCCACAGCAGCCTTGTTTTCCGTGAGCAGGGAAAAGGGAGCTGACGTTGTGGAACCTCTGCTCTCAACCTGACTTCCTCACAGACATTATATCACTTAATCCCATAACCACCGGAGAGGGATGATCATTGTCCGTGTGGCAGACGAGGAAACGTGACGGGAGGTCACATGGAGGGAGGGTGGCTGCGCTGGGACTGGAACCCGGGCCTGCGTGACTGCCAAACCCATGTTCTTCCTCTCCACCTCTGGGCCTCCTGTGCTGACATTGTAATGATGGGGCCATTTGTGTCTGCAACTGGAACCACCTAGATGCTGATAAAGCATGGAGGAAGCCTGGTGCCTGGGCCCGGAGCTGGCTTCCTGCTCGTTCCGTGCCAGTTGCACAGGCGTGAATGAATCCTGTTTTGGCAACGGCACAGAAGGTCTAGATACTGTACTTGCTGTATCTCCTCGAGATTCTGCCTAACAATGGGTGATGTCATACGCCCTGTGTTCTTGTGCCAAGCCAGCATCAGAAGCATTTAAAAGGAAGTAAAAATAACAAAATTCACAAAATGTTAAAAACTGCATGCCCCACGGGTTGGATGATCAGCCATCCCGGTTTGCCCCGGACTGAAGGGTTTCCCAGGATATAGGACTTTCAGTGCTGAAACTGGGAAAGTTCCCCCACCCTGGGATAAGTTGGCCACCCTGCCTAGGGGCCTGAGAACCTCTCCCCTGCCCATACACAAGACCAATGATTGAGAGAGACAGGCATGGGAAGCTGACCTGGTAATCGGCTCCCTCCCCAGGGAGCTGACCATTATAGTCTGCCCCCAGCGGGGAGTGTGCAGGAGTTGGGAAACAGGACAGGAATCTAACCTATCAGGCTGGGCTTCAAGCCTGCAGAGGAGCTAGAGAGCTGAGTAGGGAAACCGAGGCACACCCCACTCATGGAGGTAGCCACTATGGGAGGAAAGCTGTGACTTCACGAGCATCTGGGCTGTCGGGTCTGGAGCAACATGACCACCTCCAGCCCCCACATGCTGAGCTTCCATGACCCCCTGCAACATCCCCTTTTACCATCCGCCAAGTCTGAGAACTCCCTTCTCTCCCAGGACACAGCTGGAGGGAAAGGCAAAGACACCAACAAATATGGCAGCATGCAGAAGAGCTTTGTAGACAGGGGCCTCCCAAAAGCTCCTAAGGAGAAGCTGCTGAAGGTGGAGAAGCTGAGGAAGGAAGGCAGCAAGAGCAGATTCCCCCAGCCCACAGGCAAGCCCCGGGCCCTGGCCCAGCAGCAGGCTGTGGTCCGAGGCATCACCTACTACAAGGCAGGCAGGAAGGAGGCAACCGAGGCCGTGGCTGGTGAGTTGGAGGGGGATTGGCTCCTTAGGGTGGGGGGGCTTGTTGATGGGTGGCCGCACCCTGAGGGTCCCCTGCAGGGATCTGAGATCTTCTCTACGGTCAGACTGCCCCAGACTTCAGCTCCACTGGTCACCTGTTGCAGCCTTTTGCAAATCCACACAATGGGCTAATACCCCCTCATGGGGTTGCAGGGGATGCAATGACATAACCAGCACAGAAGGCCACTCAGTTCCTTTCCAGTGTTTACAACTGTCTGCATCCTCACTGCACTTCTCCTTCTTCATTCGAAGATTTGCTAAAGGTCCACTGTGCACTTGCTATATTTCCCAGAGATTCTGCCTAACATGGAGCTCACAGCAGAGTGGGGAAAAAACATACCCAGGACCAGGCAGCTGCCCCGGGGGCGGAGTCGGGGTGGGGGAGAATGCAGGGGCCGAAGCCAGGCCAGCGTTCTGGGAAGTGACATGGAACCTTTGAGGCACCTCTGGTTTCCAGACTGGCATTGGAATGGATGGCCTCTCCAGCACCCCCCACTTCTTATCTCCCCACAGAAGAGCCCACAGACTCCTGTATTTCTGCTGCAGCTCCCTGCCAGATCAGAGTGAAGGGCCACAAAGTAATTAACTGAGAAGAAAGAGACAGACGTTCCGAGAGTACCCACATTTCTGAGCCCTCCCCACTGGGTGGCTCCTGATTCCTCCTCTGAGACCCTCCATAGATGCTTGCTCTCCTCCGATGTCCCGGAGAGCTCCCAAGCCTGTTCCCCATTCCTACGTCCTGCTGACCCCCCCCTCCAGTGAGGCCTCTGCCCAGCCCATGTCCAAGGGGGCTGGGAGGTGGAACTGTGAGGGACCAGTCTGCTTCAAGAGCCCTTAGTTTCTTGGTCTCTCAGGGCTCAGGGGCCTCTTCCCCCAGCTCCTGGTGCCAGCTGCTGGCCCTGATCCCTGCCAGCTTAGCCTGGCTACAGCACAATGCCTCTGACCCCTGGCCAGGGCACTGCCCAAGAACAGCTGCAGGCATCTGACTCTCCAGCGAGGCCCGTGGGAACAAGCCCCTGCCCTGGCAGGCTGCCAAGGCCAGGGTTTTTTGAGGCCCTGTTAACCAGAGGGTCTGCCCCCATCCCACAAGGACCCAGGCTCCAGGGGCTACCCCACAGCAGGGCCTGGCTAAACCCCCGTGCAAGGAGGAAGCCCATCAGGGAGAGAAAGGAAGAAGCCAGATGACTGTCTTCAGTCCAGGGGCCTCAGCGCATCCCCAGGGGCCACACCATCACAGTCACAACAGCACTGTGCCTTTGTCCCTGGCATCACCGTTTTCTGAGTACTTTCACACATGCTATCGCAGTTGATCGAGCCGAGGAAATGAGCTCAGGGAGCTGAAGGGACTGGCTCCAGATTTCGGAGCCAGTTGTGGCAGAGCGGGACTGGAAACCAGGTGGGAGGGCTGCAGAGCCTGCCTCGGGTCCCTGCATGGCTCTGTCCCTGGAGCTGAGGAGTCTTTGTCCCCTGGCTGTGTGGCATTTGGTCTTCCTGCTTCCCCTACCCAGACCCCACCCAGACCCCATCCACCCCAGCCCAGAGATGTGGGATAACCCAGAGATGGCCACCAAACCACGTCCCACGGGAGCTGAAAAAGTTGTCCCATCAGCAAAGCCCCCACCAGCAGGGACGAGGCGGGGGAGCAAGAAGGCTGAGAGAGGTTAGATGAGAGGGGACAGAGAGACAGACAGACCTGGGTCCAGAGGTGATGGGCAGCTGGCTGCACCTGCCCCTCCTGGCCTGAGGTGGCAGATCCTGGGTGAGAAAAACTAGAGCGTGAGCTGCAGCGGGGAGGACCAAGAGAAAGTCTGTAAAATGGGAGCAAGGGGTTGTACCTCCTGGAATAGAATCCAGGAAGTGGAAGAATTGGTACAAAGTATTTGACACTTAGGAGGAAAAGGGGCCTCATTTTTGGCACCTCGTGTTTGTCGGGATCTGGGCAAATGTTTTGTATACATTTTCCTCTGATCAACACAACCGGCTGATGCGGTGGGCCTTAGGACTCTCAGTTCACAGAGGGGAAACTGAGGCCACTCAGCTGGGGAGCTTGGAGCCCGTCTTCTGACCATGAAGCCCTCCCTCCCTCCCACTTTTCGAGGCCTTTCACTCCCCAGGGCCCCCTTCCTTTCCCCCATGGCCCCAGAGTCAGGAGCCTGGGAGGGCCTGGGGAGGCCCCGGGCAGCAGAAGGTACCACTAGGATGTGAGCCCCGGGTCTTCTCTCCGCAGACAATGCCCTCAAGGGCACTTCCTGGCTGGAGCAGCTGCCGCCCAGGGTGGAGGGCAGGCCATCTGAGCCCAACTCGGCGGAGCACGACGAGGCCAGGCCCAGGACCTCAGAGGGAGTGGACTTGGCCCCTGGCACCCCTGCTTCAGACCCCACCCCAACCCCGACTCCCACCACCACCACCAGCCCCATGTCCACCGAGCCACCTTCACGCCCAGAAGTCCCCAGCCAAGGTGAGTAAGCCACACTGGAGTCAGCAAACTGCAGGCCGCGGGTCAGACCCAACCTGTTTTTGTACAGCCCTGGAGCTAAGAATGGTTTTTACATTTTTAAAGGGTTGTAAATATATATATACACTCACACACGGGACAGAAGTATGTGATCTGGAAAACCTAAAATATTTACTATCTGATCCTTTACAGAAAAAGTTTGATGACATTTACAGTGAAACAGGTAGTATTTTCAACAAATTCTTCTTAAAGCATCACCTAGAATCCCACCGTCAAATCTAGTAGCTATTTTCACTTCTTTCTTTCCTCTGTCCGACCTCTGGCCCTGTTTTTATGTCTGTGTTTGTAGTTTTGGCTTGCGTCTTTCGGTAGCTATCTTCCTCATTAAGTCATCGAGCCCAACCTTCTGGAAGGATCTTGGCTACCTGTGATAGCAAGCTTTGCAACCATTCCCTGCTTTGATCCGCATGCATTCCACTTCTAGGAATCTTTCCTAAAGGATCCATCAGTGAGTGGAGAACAGCTGCAGCTTAACTGGTTTCTTCACAGCCTATTTCTAATGTCAGAACCCTGGAAATAACCTAAAGGTCTAAAACCAAAGGGAACTGGTCAAATACATTCCAGGGCACAGCTGTCTGGTGGCGTGGCAGAACCTTGAAATCACATCATTAAAAGGCCACTTAATCATGTGAGAAATTGCTCAGTGGAGGGAGAAAACAGGATCCATATTCAGAAGAAGAAGAATCGTGTTTTTAAAAAAGTATGTCTGCATGACTGTACATGCAAAGAAGAAAAGGAAGGAAATACAGCATGTTTCAAAATTCTTTGGAAAATGGAATTTTGAATGATTTTTGTTTTTTCCATGCTCCTTTTATGAATGTTGTGTGTTTTCTATGATGGTCAGACATTGCTTTGATTAGGAGGAAAGAAAAAAACAAGGCTGCAAACAACATCAGGAAGGAGTTAAGTCAGACCCAGAGAATGTTCCCAGGGTTATTGCTCTGGCTTGGGGCCTGTGAGTCTGCATACCAAATGCTGCACCCCTCCCTCCCCACAGGCAGAGAGGCGAGCTGCGAGGGCACCCTCCGGGCCGTGGACCCCCCTGTGAGGCACCACAGCTACGGACGCCACGAGGGAGCCTGGATGAAGGACCCCGCTGCAAGGGATGACAGGATCTATGTCACCAACTACTACTACGGAAACAGCCTGGTAGAATTCCGCAACCTGGAAAACTTCAAGCAAGGTTGGGGACCCTGGAGATGGGAAGGGGGCAGGGTGGGGGCAGCCTGGGGAGGGTCCTCCGGGGAGACATGGCTCTCCTTTGCCTTGTGGTTTCCTGTGGTCCAGACTTCCCCAGTCAGGCTTGGCTCCGAATGGTTAGCCACCCCAAGGAGGGGATGCTGAGGGCACCCCCATGTGCGGGCCAGGATCTTGCCAGGAGCTGGAATACAGCAGCAAACAAGATGGCCAAGGTCCTGCCCTCATGAGTGTCTCTCCCTGTCAAGCCTTATTTCCACTCGTTGAGTCTTACTCTGTACTAATCGCCCGTGTGCGTCAGCTCATGGTATCTCACAACTCTCCAAGGTGGGGGTTATCACCCTGTTTTACAAGTGAGCAGGGCCCCAGGCTGCTCCTTCGAGGAGCTGCAGGTCTGGGCAAGGGCCAGGACGGGGCTTAGCACAGGGAAGGGCAGAATTTTGGTTATCAGACCTGGGGCATGATGGGGGAAGGAGTTGTTTAGACCTAAGGTGCCCTCCAGAAACTCAGTCTCATGTGGGAGGCAAAGGCTTAGAGAAACTATCTCGGTATAGCATGAGAGGGAGAGCTCCAGGGCCTGTGGGAACTGAGCCTGGAGGTCAGGGAAGACTTCCCAGGGGAGGTGAGGCTGAGCTGTGCCCCGGAGGAAGAGCAGGAGTAAGCCGTGCGGAAGGGAAAGGGCAAAGTGTTCCAGACAGAAGGCCCAGCATGTGCGAAGGTCGGGCAATGAGAGGTAGCATAGTGGCCTAGAAGGGAGGGGAGGGGAGTGTAATGAGAGAGTAGGCTGAGGCAGATGAAAGAGTGTGGACTCACCCTGAGAGCTGTGGCGTCCCAGGGGATGGCCTGGAACAGCTAGAGTCTTTCCACTGCCAGGTCAACATTGACCTGGTCCCTGTCTGGAGTGGCTCACGGGCTGGTGCAGAGGAACCCAATGAAAAGCACCAAGACAAAGAGTTACCAAAGGAGACCAGAGGAATGGCCCCTCACTCAAGCCGGGGGAGGTCAGGGAAGGCTTCCTGGAGGAGGGAACATTGGCCAAGGGTTCTGAAAGATAAGGAGGCATTCCCCAGGCAGATAGGATGGGGAATGGCAGTCAAGATAGAAGGAACAGCATAGGCAAAGGCCCTGAGACAAAGAACAGGAGCTGGCATCAGCCTGTGGCTAAATCTTGACTGTGCCATTTTCATAACTGGGTGACCTTCAACCCCCTGAGCCTGTTTCTCCCTCAGCAAATGGGATGATAAGGTACCTCCTTCCTGATGTGACAAGATGATGGGCGCAGCTCCAGGCCCATGGGACACTTAGTATCCATTGCTTGCTGGGCCACTGGAGAGCCCGGGACCGCCTCACTGGTCCCCGGGGCGGGCTGGGGTTTGACAAGAGGCTCCGGTGTGACCCTCCGTCCTCCGCCCGCAGGCCGCTGGAGTAACATGTACAAGCTGCCCTACAACTGGATCGGCACGGGCCACGTGGTGTACCAAGGTGCCTTCTACTACAACCGCGCCTTCACCAAGAACATCATCAAGTACGACCTGCGCCAGCGCTTCGTGGCGTCCTGGGCGCTGCTGCCCGACGTGGTGTACGAGGATACCACGCCCTGGAAGTGGCGCGGCCACTCGGACATCGACTTCGCCGTGGACGAGAGCGGCCTGTGGGTCATCTACCCTGCCGTGGACGACCGCGACGAGGCCCAGCCCGAGGTGATCGTGCTGAGCCGCCTGGACCCCGGCGACCTGTCCGTGCACCGCGAGACCACGTGGAAGACGCGGCTGCGCCGGAACTCCTATGGGAACTGCTTCCTGGTGTGCGGCATCCTGTACGCCGTGGACACCTACAACCAGCGGGAAGGCCAGGTGGCCTACGCCTTCGACACCCACACGGGCACCGACGCCCGCCCGCAGCTGCCCTTCCTCAACGAGCACGCCTACACCACCCAGATCGACTACAACCCCAAGGAGCGCGTGCTGTACGCCTGGGACAATGGCCACCAGCTCACCTACACCCTCCACTTCGTGGTCTGAGCGGGACCTGCGCTCACAGGAGAGGAGTGGCAGCGGGCATGGGGGCTCCTCACAGCTCCTGGAAGGGACTCCGTCAGCAGATATTTATTGGGGGCCAGGCCCGGGGCTGGGTGCTAGGCGTGTGCCCGCCAGGATCGAGCTTTCTTAGCACCCGGGGGAATAATCGCTTCCACTTGCAGAGCACTGTGCCAAGAGCTTCACGTGCACTAACCACTTAATCCTCCCGACACCACCCTTGGAGGTAGAGATAGTTAAGCCCATTTAACAGACGAGGAGACTGAGGCTCAGAGAGACGATATCCCTTGCCCAAATAGTCTGTTTGGATCAGGCAGGCCACGCTGTCCCACAGCCCCATTTTACACATGAGAAGACTGGTCCATGCTCTCCCCTCTCCCCTTGATTCTCTTGTTCTTTCAACTCTGTCTCCCTTCCCGGGGCTACTCAAAACTCGAAGCCTTCAGGACCAGTGCACGCCCAGCTCTGCACACCACTCCAGGCCCCTGTTCTGGCTGAGCTGTCGGTGGCCCTGGACTTTGGGCCCCTTGATTAATGTCCCTGCTCCTTGCCTTTGGCCAGCACCCCCCCGCCCCACCCCACCTGCTGTCAGACCACATTCCAAACCTCCACGGTCACCCAGCCACTGAGCAGAAACCACACCCTGAGAAAAAATACTGGCCCCTGTTCCAAGGCCCCCTCCCTCTGTGCTCATTTGTATTTTTTCTTGTTCTTCATCAGTGCTGTCATCTGTTTCTGCAGCAGCAGCTGAGAGGGCTGTGGGCAGCTGCCTGCCAGCAGCAGCTCTGCCAGGGTGGGGAGCTGGGCCAGGCCCTGAGGCTCCCTCTCCACCCAGGAGTGCTGGCTTTGGCCACATACCCAGGCTGTGGGACCTCTCCCCAGTCCCCCCCTTCCAGAGCCTTTGGGCCTGGGGTCCACCTTGTCCTTTCTCTCTGGGCCTTTAAACCCACAGCCTCTACACACTCAGGGATACTTTCAGATCTGCTATGAGCAAGACCCTAGGCCCAAGGCCACGGTGCCTCCAGGAGGAAACAGGTTCCCTCTTCCTTGTCAGTCATGGCCTGGTTGTTTGGTGGGATGGCCCAGCAGCCTGGGGGGCTGGGGATGGCTGAGATCTGAGCAGTCAGGTCCAAGAGAAGCACTGGACCTTCTGGTTGCAGAGAAGAGCCGGAGGGTGGAAGCTGGGAGGGAAGGAGTGGACTGGGCTTTTCCTGGCTTTGGCGATATTGGTCCAGGGCTGCCCCGAGTCCAGGACTTGGGGCTGAGGATGCACAAGTGGACCAGCTCACCTGTTGCTGCTGATGGCTCCCCAGAGCCTCAGCCCCGGGCAGCATGGAGGACAAGACCTTCAAGCCTGCCCTTATCTGCTTTGAATGGTATTTTTAGAGCTGGAAAGTTCTCCAGTCCAACCCCCTATATCACCAAAGGAGAAATAGGCCCAGAGAGGTTGAGAGGGTGGCTCGGGGCCACACTGGGAAGAGGACACAGCTGGTCTCCTTCCAGAAGGGCTTCCTCTGTATCCTTTATTCTCCCAGCTTAGAGGCAGCTCTGCCTACGAAGGCAATAGCTACCCAGCACCCAAGCCATCCCAGCACCTTTGAAGGGTGTTTACTGCTGACCCCTACAACCCTGGCCGTCGCTCCCCTCGTCCTGCCCCCTTGCCCACTCCAGGGATTTCTGTGTATTTGAACACCAAGCTGCACACCCGAGATGGTGAGGAAATGCGTTTTGTGCAGAATCCATTCTTTCAGTCATTGTCAGGTGATGTTTTCTTTAAGCTGTAACTCATCCCTGAAACAGAGGGGAATGATGACACCCACCCAAGGCAGGCCTGACTCATCGCGGCGGACACATCCAGCCTCCCCCGCCCAGCCAACGGCCGCGGGCTCCACTCGCAGCCTCTTCAGGGGGCTCGAGGCCCCGCGTTTCCCTAGGCCCTGGGTGTGGGTCTTACAAGACTGTCTTTCGTGACATCACGGTCCAACCATGTGAGGAGCATTCAGGCCCCTCTTTCTCCCCGAGTCTGAGAAAAGGGAAAGTTCGTATGGGCTGATTTTGAAAAAGGACGAACAAAATTGGTTTTCGGGGGTGGGGGGAATGATGCTGCCTGCAGTCCCCAAACATTTGCTAAGCCCTTTCTGTTTTCAGGCCCTTGTATGTGGGTTATGCGGTAGGTCTGGTATTTTCCTCATTTTACAGAGAGTCAAAGTAGGACCCAGAGAAGTTAAGTCACCTGTCACGTAGGAAGTTAAGCGGAGGTTAAGCCGTGTTTCAGAATCAGGTAGCGTTACCGTTGCTGTGGGTCGAGCACCGAGAGGGGCTAAGCGTGCCACGTGCGTATCCGTGCATCTTCCCAACGGTGGCAGGTATCTACTTTGTGCCCATTTTACAGATGAGGACACTGAGGTAAAGGGTCTTACCCAAGGTCACAGCAGCTTTGTCTGTGGCAGCGTCGGGGTGTCAGGGCCACTCAGGACGTATTCTTTGCCAGCTGTGTGCTGCTCCTGTGGCCCCAGAAACGGTGGCTGTTGCTTTTTATCCAGTGTGGCCAGGCCACAGACTGCGTCTATGTAGGAGACCCACAAAGGAAGTGGGGTCAGCTTGGAAAGACCTTGACTGCAAGGCCGAGGGGTGACCGCCTCCAGTCACATTTGGAACAAAGTCGTGTTTAAATTAACAGAAAAAAGAAAATTCTTAGATAATTGGATTTCGTCCTGTCAGTGGAAGGGTTTTTGTTTTGGGGGAGCTGAAGCCAGCCCACAGCTGCAAACCTGGGAGCCCCAAAGGAGACCTGACCCCCATCAGCTCGTTTTTACCTACTGTGGGCTTTATCATGTTGGCAACAGGTCCTTCCAACCAGGGTGGGCCTGGACCGGGAGGGCCGCGTGTCCTACCAACCCCAGCTGACAAGGCACAGGCAGCTGTCCGTGGTGTTTCTGAACAATGTGACACATGGAGAGGCTTCAGCTGCCACCTCAATTCCTCCCTAGAGATTTCCAGGTCTTCCATTTAATCTGCTCTGTCTGTGGCATCTGCTTTGGGGTCAGCCCTAAAGGTGAGGCTGGGGATTTCCTGGGAATGATCTGAGGACTCCTGAAAGCCCACATGTCCCAAAGCATCTTTTCCTCTGTGACGGCATTGGAAACCACTCTGGTGACGGGAGGACACAGCCCCGGATGGCTGTCCGGGAGCCCTGGGTAGGAGTTAGGAAGCCCTGGGTAGGAGTTAAGGAGTCCGGGTTTGGAATTTGGCTCCCCCTCTCACACACTGCGTGCTTGGGCAGGGTAGGGACTGACAGAAGGGACAGATGTCAACTCCCTCTTGTGGCTGGGGACCTGCAGCTTAGGACAAACGGCAGCTGAGGGCCTAAGCAGCACCCTCCTAGAGCTAGAAGGCACCTTTGCATACATTATCACTAATCCACCCAGGAACCCCCAAGGTCAGCATTATTTTTCCCGATTACAGGCGATGAACCTCAAGTTCTGAGAGGTTAAGCAACCTGCTCAGGGTCACGCATCTAACAAGTAGTAGAGTCAAGATTTGAACCAGATCTGTTTTTATACCAAAGCCTTAAACTAACTGTTATTAGGAATCTTGTAACCAGTCATGTTTTCTTCTTTGCTTTGGCTGCCGGGAAGCTCAATGTCAAATTTGAGATAATTTTTAACAATTGTACTGAGTCTCCTACTGGACTCTGGCTTCGTTCTAGCTTTCTGCTTTTACTTTTACCCTGATCTCTTTATTTTTATTCTACTGTATTTTATCTATTTTTGTAAGTTGCCACAATACCTTTTTTTGCAGTGAGGTAACATATACCTAAATAAATACATGATCAAAAGCTTGATTTGAAAGTCTTGACTAAATGCTCTGGTCTGCATCCTTATCATAACAAGGCATTTAACAACTTAAAAAAAAATACTCAGTTTGTTATGAAAATTGGCCTTGTCATTCTGCTGTTGCTGGAAACTGACGTGAATAACGAACTAGGGCAGAAGAATCCATCTCAGGCTGAAAATCAGGCCCCTCCTGGTGGAGAGGAGAAGCCAGTCATTCCGGAAGGTGTTCAGGCCCTGTCCCCACCTCCTTGTGTCGGCTGCAGAGAGAGAATCGCTGCTTACACTCGCTCCTGGATCAGAGAATGGGGCTGAGGGAGAGGCAAGAACAAAAAGAAACACACACCTGGGAAAGAGAGAGTATCATGAATCAGGGAGGGGGCCCTGAGCATCACTCGGTCCCTGTTTCCCAAACTCAAGTCATTCCCATAAGGATCTTCTTCACGATTTTTGCCACCTCCCTTTGCCATCGTCACCAGGGTTTACTATTTCTCTTTCAGATGATCTCATTCTTTTTACTAAAATAGTTTTATTTCAAAGGGAAGCTTTATAAGCTGTTAGCAAAGACAAAAACAAATTTTTTTAAAGGCAGAATATTACAGTAGTCAAAAGAAAGCCAGTGACCACAAATATAAGGTGACCCTGAAAACGAGCAACACTGTTGCTCTCCGGCCGGAACCGTGCCTGTGATCCCGGCCCAACCGCTCTTGGTGTAAAAAGGAAGATTAGCAAGTGTTCAGGGGACCTAAAGGGTGAGCCAGCAGCAAGTGGACGTTGCTTTGATGTAATCAGAGAAATGGGATTGGAAGGGAATAGCTTCTGCCGTGTGACTCGATGGCCTTTCATCTGGTGGCTTAGGTACCTCCAAGGAGCTCTCAAACCACTGGTGGGCCTAAAACCATTTAGGTTTAGACAAGCGTCCCCAAACACACACACACATATGCGCGCGCGCTCATTCAGCCAGGCCTTCCCTCCCCAGCCTCCCCCAGCTGCAGGCCAGCCTTCGCAGAGCCCCTGCCCCTCCTGGAAGCTGGGCACTGTCCCTGAGGCCCATGGCAATGACAAGGGTCCCATTCCCCCACAGGACAGACCAGCCAGAAGCACAGCGCCACTCCTGCCAGGACAGAGGCTGAGGGGGCCGTGTCCCTCTCACCATGCAGACCCCACTGGGCTGACCCTAGTCCCAAGCAGGCCGAACACGGCTGGGCTTTGGGAAATCTGGACCATGGCCTCTTTGCTCAGGCTCTTCACCAGCCCCAGTCCCACCTGTTCGCCACTGCCCCATCATCCCTGGCCTCTGCGTCAGCTGTTCCCTCTGCCTGGTACACAGGTACCTGCACCTGTGCACGGCTGCCTCCCTCTGGTCCTTCAGGTCTCAGCTGAAATGTCACCTCCCCAGGGAAGCTGTCCCTCAAGGGTCTGTCTCCCCTCACTGGGATCTGCGCTCCATGAAAGCAGAGCTTGTCCCCCACCATGTCGTCAGCACCCAGGAGACCCCCAACAAATGTCTGCGAACAACCGAGAGATCTGTGTCAGACCCTTAGGCAAGTCCGTACACAGTCTGCTGAGCAAGCCAGCTTTGGCTCCGAGGTCGTGGCTGCTGAGTGCGCCACACTTCTTTCATTTCCTCATGCAGCATATTTGTTGAGGCCATCGTAAGTCAGATTTCACGCAGAAATTTCCAGAATGCAATCTCGGATCATTAAGATTGGAGAGCAGATGGGATATTTCCAGCAACTCTCTCCGTCCTGCAGTTCTATGAAAATGAGAAAACTTGTCTTCAGGCAAAAATACCTGCCTGAACGCTACCCCAGGTCTGCAACCAGGGACCGAGCGGCAAAGAAAGCTGCGGCATTTCTCCTGACTGTGGCGATAATGCTTACACGCTAGACAGGACAGACATGCAGTTGGTACCCCAACTCGGTGCTGAAGGCAGCTCAGTGGCCAGCAGAGGCCAGAGGCTGAGAGTTCAGTGGACTCGGGGGCTGGACTGACTTATCTCTGACTCTTACTGGCTGGTTTACAGCATCACCAGCCAGAGGGAGCAGTGGCAAGGCCCGTGCGACTTCATAAGCCCTGAGCAAGATGCCCAGCACACGGTGGCGGTCAGGAAGTGGTGGCTACTGCTGCCATTGTGCTCAGTTAATGCCCTGCTCAGAGAATCGGCCAGCAATGCTGGCAGGTGTGTGTTGTACACTGTGGGCATCCAACGTGATTGACCCCTGTGTGCTGGCCTCAGGGGCACTGAGCTGAGTGAGTATCATTCGTACGCTTGAGAGCTTGCTGGAAAGTGGGAAGCCAGATACGACCACACTCACACGGTGTTCTTGGCTCCAAGAGCCCAAAGGGGCGCCCTGTACCTGGCTAAGGAGTATGGGCCACAGGAGTCACCCGAGCCACAGAGGGGCCGATACCTCCCAAACTGCCCCCACGTCAGAGCAAAGAGGCTCCTCTGGTCACCTCTATGACATGATCCTTGACAGGGACCTCTCTCTGCCCTTTGGACTTTCTCCCTGGGACTTCAAGCCCCAAAACTCTCCCCTTGGCTGGGGTGGGAAAGGAAGAAATAATAATTACTACCCATAGGCACTACAATATCCCAGTGTGTGCTCTGTGCCAGGGGTGGTGCTGAGTCTTTATGGCATTAGCTCATTGAATCTTCCCAGTAACCCCATGAAATAGGCATTGTCGCTGCCCACATTTCACAAATGGGGAAACTGAGGCACAGACTGCTCTGTCATGTGTTCAAGGTCACAGAGCTGAGCTGGCGGTAGCTGAGCTGCAGGGCACTCTCTCAAAACACCGCACTGGTGGTTCTCAAACCCAGCTCCCGACAGAACCACTGGGGAGTTTTAAAAGGTGCCCACGTCCAGGCGTCACCCTAGACTGATAGACGACCGACTCTGGGGGCAAGGACTGAGAGTTGGTGTGGTTTAAGTTTCCCAGGAGAATGTGCTACGCCTGCTGGGTTGAGGTGCTCGGAAGGAGCACCCCAGGCATGATGGGGCATCTCTCAGATGCCAGGCTGCACCCAGGAAACATCCTCCGCCCTGGCTGTCCCAGAACAAGAAGCAGAGAGAACAGGCCTTAGCTGGCGTGTCGGCCATTTCTCCCCAATGGGGCGCTGCGGGTGGGGGTGGGGTTCCCAGGGCACAGAGCACAAAGGCTCCCTCGGCCCCCCAGTGGTGCCCAGACGCTACCCCGCCCACCGGCCCAGTCTGAACTCTGCCCACATCTGGGCCCAGCCCTCGACCCCCCCACATTCCAACAGGGATCCCATGAGGCAGGAACAGACAGGGCATTCAGGATGCTCGCCTGCCAGGGGGGATGAATTATTACCGAGAATTATCTGCCACGAGCACGGGGTGGCATTTCATGCGCCAAAGGTTGGCTGGCCCCGCCCTGGCCCTGGTGGCTTGGCTCCGGGGCCCTCATTCCAACTGTGCAAGGACAGAAACTTTATTCTCTTCCACAGCAAGAGGCCCCCACCCCTCACCATCTGTGCAGCACCCCCTCAGCCATCCGCCCACCCCCCAGGGGCCAGAGCCTTCCTTCTCCACAGCTCAGCATGGAGCGGATTAGATAAGGTGGTTCCAAAGTCAAGTTTCCCAGGTCTTTTTAAGCCGGGGATTTTATTGACAGGGAGAGTCACTGTTACCAAGATGTCGGCCTCAACCTGTTCTGGCGTTTCTGCATGGGGCTCTGACAGATGCAAACAGCTGCTGCAGCTGGGATAAGCTTCCTGTGGAGGGATCCAGGGCTTTCGGAGCCAGACAGCCCTCAGTTTGAATCCCGGTTCTGCCGCCTACCACCTGTGAACTCGGGCACTCGACGTGGAGTCTCTAATCTCAGTTTCCTCCTCTATAAAACAGGGATGACATTCCGCGACCTTCCAGGAATGTTGTGAGGTTGAACTGAGATAATGGACGTCAATAAGGTCTAAGCGGGAACATGGAGGACATGGAGCAGGATGAGGCAGGACGCCCGATAACCGACCTCAAAGGCTGACTTAGGGCCTTGCCCTCCATCCCACCCCCAGAGCCTCAGGGTGGGGCTGATCCAAAGTGAATTGTCAGCAAACGCAAGCGTATCCTCAAAACTGATGACTGTCCTGGCCTTATATAACAAAGAGCAGGGAGGGCAAATGTGTCTCATCCAGTGTGCCTACTCAATTGATTGGTAGTGGCTGTCTAGGACACTGAGCGATTAGCAATGTCTTCCTTGGGAACAAGAAGTCAGAGTGGTGGAATGTATGCTACCTTTTGCCATTTCTGTTAGAAAGCAAGGTCTAAATAATACTCCTTCCTCTAGTTTTTGCTGGATTTGTGTGACAGGCTCCACACTGATCTGCTGCTTGTCTCTTCCCCCCTCTGATCCTCATCTTCAGCTGCTAGAGGGAATTTTCTAAAATGGAAGTCTGACCATCTCACCCTGTCACCCATCACTGGCCCATGGCTTCTCCCATTGGTCTGAGGATCAAACCACGCTCCCAGGGGTGACATTCAAGGCCTCCACTCACCATCCCTGTCTCCCCAACGGCCACTCACTTCCAAGTATCCCAACCTCAAGCCCTACAGCCCTGAGGACCTTCATGGGCTGCAATGTGAGGATTCAAGGCAGTTCAGAAAGTCCAGCTTAAAACCCTGTGCCCAGACTCACAAGATCAGATCCAGATCAGAGGGGCGGCCCAGAGACCTCACGGCATCAGCCGCTGGTGAGTTTAACAAACTGAAGGGAACCGGGAAACTTCCAGCCAGCTGAAGTGTGCTTGAGCAAAGCTGTCATCCCGCTCCCTGCTAACCACACTGATGGGATTGGTCTGAGTTGCCCTGTGGAGGAGAATTTTACCCTCTCTCTCCTGATCACCCATTCCAAGACAATCCCCTCGCCAGCAAGACACGGGTGGAGGCTTCCAGGCGCTGTGTGTCCAAAGCTTTCTTGTCCAGAGTCCAGACAGGCAAGATGTCCCTGCCCGCCCAGAGGCCAGGGGAGTGCCTCCATTCCCGCTCAGTCCCAGCTCTTGCTATTCCCCTGGTGGCAATCAGATACTTCAGTCTTTCAATTTCACAGACTCCTTCCCTGAGCTCCTGCTCTCGCCAGACTCGGGGGAGAGTCTGCGCATCCAGAGATGGCACAGTGTTCAATGGATGCTGTCATCTCACCTGACGGCAAGGGTGGATATTCCAGAAGCAAACCTGCCCAATGCAGCTGGGGAATGGGGCCCTCACAAAGAAATCTGAGTCCATTTCTGAAAGATTGGGCCGGTGACTGAAACCACTAAGGAAGAGTCTAGGCTTGCTGAGGAGGCAACCACACGAATGAGTTCCTTGAGGGGAAATAGCTTCTTTAAAGAAAAGTATCCAAACAGGTTTTTTTTCTTTCTTTTCTATGTTTACCTTTTTGCTTTGAAATAGTGTCAAAGTATCTAGAAAAGTTACAAGAGCAGCACAAAGGATTCCCATATACACTTCCCCTAGATTCACTGATCATTTGCATTTTGTCCCTTTGCTTTCTCACTCTCTCTCTATGTGCATCTTTCTTCAGAACCGTTGGAGGGAGAGCCCCTTGTATATATACATACCCTATATATACACATATATATATGCTAAATATTCCAGCATATACTTCCTAAGGACATCCACATAACCACAGTCTAACAAACAAAATCAGAAGATTTAATATTGACTTGATATTATATCTAATCCACAGTTCTTATCCAAATTTGACAGACTGTCCCAATAAGGCCCTTTAAAGTAATTTTTTTCTAGCTCGGGATCCAATCCAGAATAACATGCCACATTTAATTGTCAGGTCTCTTTTGTCTCCCTTAACTCTAGGACAGTTCCTGAGTCTTTCTTTGTCTTTCGTGACATTGCCATTTTTGAAGAGTATGAGTCATCTATTTTGTGGAATATTCCTCAATTTTCATTTGTCGGATATTTTCCCATGCTTAGATTCAGGTGATGCATTTTGGGGCAGGGACACCACAGAAATGATACTGTGTCTTTCTCAGGGCATCATATTAAGAAGCACTTCAGGGCCGGCCTGGTGGTGCAGTGGTGAAGTTCACACGTTCCGCTTTGGTGGCCCGGGGTTTGCCGGTTTGGATCCTGGGTGCGGACCTACACACCATTATCAAGCCATGCTGTGGCAGGCGTCCCACGTGTAAAGGAGAGGAAGATGGGCATGGATGTTAGCTCAGGGCTAATCTTCCAAAAAAAGAGAAGCTGTTGATCTTAATTTGTCCTATTATTGGTGATGGTTACTTTGACCCCTTGGTTAAGGTGGTGTCTACCAGTTTTATCTACTGTAAAATTACTATTTTCTCTTTATAATTAGCAAATAATTTGGTAGGGAGTACTTTGAGACTATCCAATTTTCACCCTCTAGCTTTAGCATCTTGATGATTCTTATCTATATTAATTATTACTGTGGTGATTGCAAAATTGTGACTTTTGAAATTCCTATCATTATTAGTCAGCATACTGCTGTAAAGAAGAGCTCACAGTATTACACCTACTCTGTATGTCTATATACATATATATATGTATGTATGTTTTTGAGAACGATGGGCCCATGAATTCCTTTCTTATTCAGTGGGTTATAATTCATTACCATCACTATTCACTTGATAATCACGTTGTTCCAAATTTGGCCCCTGAGAGCTCACTGTAGCTGGCTGCTTTGTCCTTTTGATGTGTCTCTATTATTTATTGAGCACTTCCTTACTTTCTGGCCAAAAACACGCTCCAGGCTCATCTTGTACTTTCTCTGTGCCAGCCCAGGAATTAGCCCTTTCTTCAAGGAGCCTTGGCTTCTTTGGTGGATGATATTTAGAAGCAAGGAGCTGGGCACTAGGTGGGCTCACTGGTCCCAGACTATCATGGTTTCTGGGTCTTCTCAGTGGACAGAACTAGGAAATACACACATACAGAAATATAAACCCAAGAGTTCATAGTGACATCTCCAGGTCCCATCCAGTACCACAGCATCCTTCCTGGCCTTCATCATTTCATATTTGTACCTTCCCTCTACAACAGTGAGGAACCTGGCTCTCAATATCCTCAATATATGTCATCTTTTACTCAGTCCTCCAACACACAGAGAGGCATTGTGCAATCACTAATCCATGCCACTCTGAAAAACAGGCCTATTAGGTAGAGTTCAGTGTTTGCAATTCTTTTTATCTTTAGACTCAGAGTATAGATCAAAGTTCTGTATTCAAAAGTTACTTGGGGGCCAGCCCCGTGGTGTAGTGGTTAAGTTCGGTGCACTCCACTTTGGCAGCCCAGATTCACGGGTTCAGATCCCAGGCATGGACCTACACCATTTGCCAGCTGTGCTGTGGTGGCGACCCACATACAAAATAGGGGAAGATTGGCATGGCTGTTAGCTCAAGGCGAACCTTCCTCAAGCCAAAAAAAAGAACGAATATTGGGAATAGATGTTAGCTCAGGGAGACCCTTCCTCAGCAAAAAAAAACCAGTTACTTGGGTTAGTTCTTTGTTTTCCTTCAGTGTGGTCTGCTAGTCATTTGAAATATAATTCAATAATTTATCAATACAGAGTGACTTTATTAGAGATATTTGTTTCCATAGCTTGTTTGAGTTCTCTTAGAAATAACATGTAACTAAATTTTCTTTTTCCTGCTTTTTTATCTTTTCTTGTTGTTGCTTTTGTTTTAATAAAGGAAATTAGCCCATTTTCATGGATAATGAAAGGTAATCTGTCTGGTCTTTTTCCTGACCTCTTGTTCGTGTTTTTGATTGGTTTGCCTCTTTAACATGAAGGGGAGAGAATCAGGAGGCCCTTCTACTTGCCAGGGCCCAGCACCTGGTGTGGGCAAAGCAATGCTCACCAAACATTTGTGGAATGTTGACCTAAAGCTCAAGTGGCCTTCCTTTGTACCTGGAGAGACAGACACAGGGTCTTGACCTTGCTGTGATTATAATGGTGACTGTCACAGTGGTTACCACCAAGTTGATTAATTATGTAAAGTCTTAGCGAAGGGCCTGGATGTAGGAATCACAAATCAGTTGTACCCATTATTGATGGAGCGTTGACAAAGAACCAGGCACAGTGCTACATTATCTTATTTAACCCTCACAAGAATCAGATGGGGAAACTGGGGCCTTAGGGAAGTCACTTGTTTTTACAACAGGGAAGCAGACGAGTCGGGACTTGAATCCAGATCTGACTTCAAAATCCACCCTCTAGCACCCACGTGGCCCTGCCT
This sequence comes from Equus quagga, assembly GCF_021613505.1. NCBI lineage: Eukaryota > Metazoa > Chordata > Mammalia > Perissodactyla > Equidae > Equus > Equus quagga. The sequence goes on from NC_060267.1 coordinate 86,480,738, forward strand.
GCACATGTTTAAAGACAAACACATACACAGCTAGGTAATTCCAAGAGCTCTGAGCCCTTGCTCACAAGGTCAAAGCGTCCTTAGCCCGACCCAATTGCCAGCCAGTTCCCTGGAGCCCCACGGCTGGAATGGAGGCCAGTCCTAGGAAGTCAGGCCCACGAGGGATAAGGAAATGCTCTTTTGATGGCTTAGAAATCTACCCCCATCCTATGTCCTCCCCATCAAAGTTAACTCGAACTTAAAGAGTTTGGCCAAAGAATGGGAAAACGAACATTCTCGTGCTCTACGGGTGGGAGTGTAAATAGTGACAGTCAACACTGATGAGAGCTTATTCTGGGCGAGACCCTTCACCCCGGGTTTCTCAACCTCAGCACTATTGACAGTTGGGACGGAATCATTCTTTGCCGGGCTGGGGGCTGTCCTGTGCATCATAGGATTTCTAGCAGCATCTCAGACCTCTTCCTGCTAGATGTTAGTAGCACCCTACCCGAGCTGTGACAATGTCTCCAGACACTGCCAAATATCCCCTGGGGGGACAAAGTCACCCCCGGTTGAGAACCATTGCTTACATGTATTACACTAATTTAATTCTCATAACCATCCTCTGAGATTGGTACTTTCATTATCCCCATTCTACAGATAAGGAAACTGAGGCACAGAAGGTTAAGGTCCTACCACTAACGAGCAGTGGAGAAGGGATTGAAACCTAAGCAGCTGGAGTCCAGAGGCCACAATGCCTCATTGTAGTGGACAGCTATCTGATCTGACCTTTCCGGAGAACAGTTTGGCAGAATACAAAAAAAATTCTGCATGAGTACCATTTGGCCCCCAGTCCCACGTCTAGGACTTTGCTCTAAGGGAATGTACACACAGGATGTTCAGCTCATTGTCTACACTCACAAAAAGCTGGAAGTGCAGTAAAGACCCATCCAGAGGAGACTAGTCTGCCTTCCTTCTGGGCCTGAGTGCTTGAGCATGAGCTCGAGCCAGACTTATTTTTTTAACCACGTAATTTATTCTGCAGACATTAAAAAAGGTTACGCAGATCTGTACTGACACAGAAAGATGTCCTTGGTACTTGAATCTAAAAAAAATTAAAAACCACATGTTTAGTATGGTTTTATTTCTGTGAAATTTTATGTACATATAGCAAGGGGGAAAGTGCTATTTGCAACCAGAGGGGATCACAGTAGTTCTTGTATTTGTTAAGAATATTATCTGGGGCTGGCTGGGTGGCCAAGTGGTCAAGTTCACATGCTCCACTTCAGTGGCCCAGGGTTTCACCAGTTTGGATCCTGGGCGCAGACACGGCATTTCTCATCAGGCCATGCTGAGGTGGTGTGCCACATGGCACAACCAGAAGGACCTACAACTAGAATATACAACTATGTTCTGGGGGGCTTTGGGGAGAAGAAGAAAAAGAAGAAGATTGGCAACAGATGTTAGCTCATGTACCAATCTTTAAAAAGAAAAAAAAGAATATTATCTGATGGGATGCTTGGTGCAAAAGGAAGGCCAGTCACAGAAGGCCACATACTGTATTATTCCGTTTATATGAAACGTCAGAATAGGCAAATCCATAAAGGCAAAAAGATGAGAGGTTGCTGGGGGCCAAGCGGAGGGTGGACTGGGGAGTGACTGCTAATGAGTATGGGGTTTCTTGATGGGTTGGCAAAAATGTTCTGGGATAAGATAGTGATGATGGTTACACAACCTTGCAAATATACTAAAAGCCACTGAATTGTACACTTTAAAAGGGTGAATTTCGTAACATGAATGATGTCTCAGTAAAACAAATTTTGACAGAATTGCAGGGAGAAATCAACAAATCCAAAGCAAAGATTCGGAAGCCAGTGACACGGTAGAGAATCTAGCCCCCAGGAACCCAGGGACTATTGGAGGGGCGTTTCCCATGGTGCACAGGAAGAGGAGCCAAAGTTAGTTGAATGTTGAAGATGCCCGGACAACGTGGGGGCAGCTGGGGCTGATTCGTTCCTTCCGGGCAGCGTCCCCACTCCTCCTGCTGTGTCTCTGGCGCTCTCCCCATCACACTATGCCTTCGAGCCCTAACAGCCTCTTGGATGAGAGGCTACTCCCTGTAACAGGCTTTAGTGGAGCCCAGAGACAGTTGGGGGATGAAGCTCTAGCCCCACCCTCGTAATCTCCACCAGCCCCCATTCCCACCCTAATAAACCCACAATTCAAACAACAATGTCAAAACAACATGCTCATCTCCTTATGAATCACTATAGGACAAACTCTTCACCCCTCACAGCCAAGGAGACTGACACCCCCAAAAAACCCAACTCAAAATCACTTTAACAACCAGGGAACTGGTTTTCCTCGCATACCAAGAAGTCCTGGGTAAGGCAGTCCAGGATGGTTTATTCAAAGGCTTGATGACATCATTAAGGACTCAGCTTCTTGCTCTTTTTGCTCGGCCACCCTCATATGTTGGTCTCATCCTCAGTGGTGCAAGATGGCTGCAGCAATTCTGGACATCACATCTTCACCATCGGTCTCCAGAGGCAGAAAAGGGATGGGCTGGTCCTTCCCAGAAGTCCTCCTGCAGACTGTTCTTTTTGTTCTCCTAGTCCGAACTGGGCCATATGCCATCCCCCATCCGAACCACTGACAAGGAGACGAGGAACCCCTGATTCACTTAGACTCATCAGGATTTACCTGAGGAAATTAGCAAATTAGTGGTTGGAGGCGTAGACACCAGGACAAAATCTTGTCTCTTCATTGATGGAGGAAGGAAAACTGGCAGCTAGATGTGGGGGCCCATCAGGATTCCTTCCCCACAGGCCTTGCCTTCTGACTGGCATGCCCTTTCTCTTCCTCCGCATCAACCCATCACCTCCTCCAGGAAGCCCTCCCTATCTTCACTGGCTAGGGCAAAGAACCAGCACCCTCCTCATAGCTCTGGTCACAGTTGCAACTAAATAATTACATGTGTCATCTTTTGATTAAACTCTGTCCCATAGAAGCAGCTCCACTCTTTAGCCATAGGACCCAGCCAGAGCCTGGCTCAGAGCAGGTTCCCAATAAGCAGTTACAGGCTAGACAAATGAATCTGAATGTTACAGGAGGCAGAGATGAGATCTGGAAGATGATATCAAGAGCTTTCTCTGGCAGTGAGGTTTTTTGTTAAAGGACAACACACAGCAGAGGGATTCCATCTTAGGCGTAGCTCGATGACTACACACATGAGTACACTCGCAGAAGCAGCTGGGGGGTGTGACATGGAGTCATTTTATTTTCCTCTCTGTCCTTTTCCGGGTGGTTTAAGTCTTTTTCAGTGATGCGATGAGCATCCCTCATGAGGGGCTGGGTCATTTTTACAAAAACAAAGCCTTTATTATTATAACTTTTTTCAACAAAGAAAATGTCATTTTCAACTCTTCGGCTGTAGAAGGAATCCATGGGGTGCTGAGAATTTCTTCCTTCCCTTGTTTTATCTTCCATCCCTCCCCGGCCCTCCCGCAGCAGGAGCGCCCTCCTAGAGTTTGAGGCAAGCTCCTCCTCCCTCCGGGGGGGTAGGCAGGAGTTCATTACAAAGGCCCAAAAGGCCGCGCTGGGCTCAGGATTCAAAGTGAGGCAAAAAGGTAAATTTACATGAGAAAATGATACAGGTGTTCGTGTTTTCTTTTTCTCCAAAAGCAGGAATTTGGGGGATTTGAAACATCTGGCTCTTTTAATAAAGAATTGGACTCTTGGGGGCTGGCCCCGTGGTCGAGTGGTTAAGTTTGCGACTCTGCTTCGGTGGCCCGGGGTTTCGCTGGTTCGGATCCTGGGCGCAGGCATGGCACTACTCATCAGGCCATGCCGAGGCGGCGTCCCACATGCCACAACTAGAAGGACCCACAACTAAAAAAAATATACAACTATGTACAGGGGGTATTTGGGGAGATAAAGCAAAAAAAAAAAAGAAGAAAAGAAGAAGATTGGCAACAGTGGTTAGCTCAGGTGCCAATCTTAAAAAAAAAAAAAAAAGAATTAGACTCTCTTCTTAAAGATACGCCCGGGTTACTAACGTGTATGTGCCGAAGTGTTTGTTCATTCATTTGCTCATTCACTCAGTCAGTCATTCACTGGTGTCTGCCTCCGAGCCTGGCCTGTCCTGGGTGTGCAGACCATAGAGATGGATCAGAGCTGGCACCTGTCCCCAGGGAGACAGACATGGTCACAACAATCGCTTCAAACTCTGATATGTGCTTGAACGAGAGCTGGGTGAGCACGGTGAAGAGCAGAGGCTGACTATCATCCGAGGGAAAGGGAATTTGAGATGGGTTCTGAAGAATACATAGAAGTTTGCCAGGCAGAGAAGGAGTAGAAAGGCATTCCAGTGGGAGGGAACAGTGGAGCTAAAGCACAGGGCATTGAGCGCAGAGGTCAAGAGCATGGCCGTGGAGCCAGACCGCCTGGGTCTGAGTTCTGCCTTAGCTGTGTGATCTTCAGCAAGCCCTTTACTCTCTCTGTGCCTCAGTTTCTTCACCTATTAAGCAGAGATAATGACAGCACCTACCACATAGGGCTGATGGGGATTAACTCAGATAAACCACCTAAAGAGCTTAGACCACTCCCTTGCAGGGTAGACTTTGGTAAATTGCTAGCTCCTAGCTTTGGATCGATGGGTGTTGGGCATGGGGGCGGCAAGACTGAGCTGAGCCTGGGGAAGTTGGTGGGGGCCAGGGCAAGTTCTCAACAGGAGGGAGACGTGATCAGGTCAGAGTGCCTGCAGGGGGAGGGTGGGCTGGAGGGGTGAGTAGAGACGCAGTGGTCAGAGCGCAATGGTGAGGCTGGACCCGGCAGGGGCTGTCAGCCCAGGGATGGCGGAGGATTCAAGACACAGCCTGTCAGGGGCTGAACTGCATCCCCTCGATATTCCTATGTTGAAGTCTGAATTCCCAGTGCCCAGGAGGTGACTGGATCTGGAGATAGAGCCTTTGAAGCGGTAATTAAGGTAAGATGAGGTCATTAGGATGGGCCCCAAACCAATATGACTGGCATCCCCATAAGAAGGGATTAGGACAAGACAAGCTCACAGGGAGGACCACGTGAGGACACAAGGAGGAGACGGCCACCTACAAGACAAGCAGAGAGGCCTCAGAAGGAATCAACATGGCGGCACCTTGATCTCGGACGTCCAGCCTCCAGACTGTGGAAAGGAGATTTCTGTTGCTCAAGCCGCCTGAGCAAACTTGCAGAGTCAGCAGTGGACTGAAGTCGTGGGGGTGGACTAGAGGTCGGAGCTAAGGGTCAGAGAGGGCAACCCCTGGACTCTGGCTGACACTAGAGGTGGGAGGAGGTGCTGTCACTGAGATGAGGCAGGTGTGGGGACAAAAAGGGTGAATTCTGTTTCATGCTCCTGGGAAACATCCATGATGGGGAGGATGCAGGAGGAGGAGATGGGGGCCCAGCTCCAGCATCACCTCTCTCATCTCCTGCCTTCTGGGCTCCAAGGCCCCTGGCCCCAGCCCCTGCAATGGCTCCACCAGGTGCTTTGGGCTTGCCAGCTCCGTGCGATGGTGACAGATGCTGTCACACCCAGCCCCAGTGCAGCCTGGGTGGGGCGCTGCCAGCTGGGCATTACCTCAGTGTGAGGAAGTGGAAGGGAGGACCAGTAAGGCACAGGGCCCAGAGATAGGGCCAAGGGCGCCCATCCTTCCAGGAAAACAGTCTGGTCACCAGGATACAGTTCATCACCTGGCAGCTGGCCCCGCCAGAGTCTCAGCCTACTTGGGGGGGCACTGGGGTTATTCGGTGTCTCTTTCACTCCTGGTGATAGTAAGGGTGCTCACTACCCAGGTGTTGCATGTCTCTCCAGGCTCAGAGAGGTGAATTGACCTGTCCAGGAATGCCCAGCTGGTTAGACAGGCCCATCTCACATCGTGCTGGCAGCTGCTCTGACGGCAGCTTTCATTCCAAGTTTTCTTTCAAAGTGGACTTGGGCCATCGTGTTGGACTTTGACAGTAAGTTCCAGAGAACCTGGAGATTACATAAAGGGAGGTCAGCTCTGAACACGTGTTTCTGAATTTTATGTTTAAGAATTTTTTTAATGGGGATTGCAAGTCTCATCTGCTGAAAATATTTACATGAAAGAACTTGGATGCCTTTGGAGGCCGGAAACAGGAATGACAGCGAAGCACTCGCTAGGCACAAACGCCTGCCAATTCCTGGGCCATCTGGGGAGCCCAGGCCCCACCCCAGCGCGGCCCTTGGGGAGCCCTCCACCCCCTCAGAGGTCCTGGCCAAAGCCACTTCCGCGGCCTCGAACCGAGCTCTGAGCCCGCCTGGAAGCTGGCCACCAGCCCAGCTGCGGTTTTTGCCCTAATGTGCTGGGAGCCATCCCACGGTCTGAGGCCTGGCTTTGGCTGGTTCTCCACCTCCCAAGGGAGGCTACGGGACCACTGGGGCCCGGATGCAGTGGGTCCTGGGTTCAAATCCCACCTCTGCCTCCTGGAGGTCCACAAGACCTGTGTGTGGGCTGAGGAGTCAGACCCTGGATTAGAACCCAGGCTCGACCCCTTCCTAGCCGTGTGGCCTTGGGCAACTCATTGCCTGCTGCACTTTCGTTTCTTTACCTCCCACGTGAGGATTAGAATGGTGCTGACCTCACAGACTGGTGGAGGGCATTAAATGACCCAATATGCATAGAGCGCTTGGCACAGTGTCTGACACAGACTGAGCGCCCAGTAAATGTGGGATAATACTGTCACTGTGTTTTTGAGCTGTGACCCTGCACCTCCCTCAGCCTCAGTTTCCCCATCTGTAAAATGGGAATGATACTAGATCCTACCTCAGAGCACCAGTGAGCTGATTCCATGAGAGGATGCAAGGAAACCCTTAGCACAGCGCCTGGCAATTAATGAACGTTCAACAAATTATAAGCAATTATTCTTATTATCCCAAAACCCTTCTGGGAGGCTCACACTCTGGAAAAACTGCCTGAGAAGATTAAAGGATTAAATTAGTGAGAAGAAAGTCCAAGCCATACCACTGAATTTCCAGAGCAAGGGTGGCCGGCAGCCCCGAGGCATGGTAAGCGCCGTGGTAAGTGGTACATGATGGGCACTGGGACACGGAACTGCGGAGGGGCTGGAAAGCAGCTTGTTCCCATGCAGAGGTTGGAAGCTGGCAGGAGGGAATTCTGGGAGCCCAAGCGGCTGGGAGGATGTCAGTTGTGGGGCTGGGGGACTGGGGTGGGGGGAGGGCAGACTGCCAAGGCTGAGGGTGGGGCGGGGTGTGGCAGCCTGGAATTTGAGCCTGTGGGTGGGACAGGGGCACCGTTCCAATCTGGCTGGAGCTCAGGCAAGTCCCTGCCCCTCTGAGCTGGGCTTTCCTCATCTGTTGAGTGGGGCCAGTGATGCATTCAGTGACTCAAAGAACATGTGTGCACTCCATGCCAGGCCCACAGACGATGCTCAATAACAGGCTGTTAACACAACTGGAAGCCGGGTCAGGTGTAGGGGAAAAGCTGGTGGTGGAGGAGCCCCTGCGCCTGGCCTTTCTGGGACCTTGGGCTTCCCTCCTTGGTTCCCTCTGCAGGCTGAGCATACCCCGGGCAGTTTCCCTGGCTCTTAATGGGGAAGCAGATTTCCCAGCATAGGGGTGGGTCCGGTCCTGATGTCAGTGGGTGCTGGAGAGGGGCCCTGTGGGTGCGGCTGCCCGCCCAGGTGCACACCCCTGCCCTGCCTCATGCCCTGCAAAGGAATTCTTCCTCCTGACACTGGCCATGGGCCCCACCTCCACCCAGCTGGTATCAGGATCATCGCATGCTCCTCCCCAGGGCCCAGATTCCAGGGCTCATCGTGCTGGGAGTTCTGCCAGTAGCCTCACTCTCCTCCCAGAGCTGGAAACGTGACCTCCAGCCACAGAAGTCTGTTGGGGCCTGGCACAGTGTGATTCTGTCCTCTTGGGCGGTTCACCCTGCAAACTTTTACTAATAACAACAATAGTTTTGGACTTACTGTGGGCCAAGCACTAAACTAAGCTCTTACATGCATAGAAAATGAACAATGACCCTGTGAGGTGGGCTCCATGATCCCATTCCTAGGCTCAGAGACATCAATACTTCACCCAATGTCACACAGTGAGAGTCCAACCCAAGCAGACTAACACCAGTTGCCCCTTGCTCAGAAACTGCACTGTCTTTGACATTGTGGAAAGAGCACTGGTATGGGAGTCTCCCCCCGTGTGATCTTGAACAGGAGATATATCTCCAGTAGGAGATATATATTTTTTAAGGAACTGGTTCATGCAACTATGAGTACTGGTAAGTCTAAGTCTGAAATTCATAGAGCAGGCCTGCGGTCTGGAAACTCAGGCAGGATTTGGTCTTGCAGTTTTGAGGCAGAACTTCTCTGGAAACCTGTTTTTGCCCTTAAGACCTTCGACTGATTGGATAAGGCCCACCCACATCATCAAGAGCATCTTAAAGTCAACTGATGGTGGGTGTAGATGTCAACCACCGCTACAAAACACCTTTATACACACACTTACATTAGCCTTTGATTAAACAACTCGGTACTATAGCCCAGCCACGTGGACACATAAGACTGACCATCACATCCCCAATTTACAGTCGGGGAAACTGAGGCTCAGAGAGGTGAACAAGCCACTCAGGTCCCACAGATACAACTGGGAAAGTGGGAAATATGGTCCCTGTCCATAAACATGTCCATGTTAACATCTTTAGAGAGTGGGATTTGAGGTGATTTTTACTTTATCTTTATCTCTTTCTTACTTCTAGTATCTTTTTGAATTGCACATGCATATCTTTTATGATCACAAAAAACACTACAGGATTTTCACTTTGAAAAAAATGAAACTTGTTTTGTGAGACTATATCAGCCTAGACGGATAAAACAGTAAAAAAAACCCAA
>NC_060267.1:86490026-86537040 GCF_021613505.1 Equus quagga
AAGTAAGTAAAATCAAAGGACATAGCAAGGTTGACAATAAAGATATACCATGAAAATAACAACCAAAAGAAAACCGGCACGTGGGCCAGCCCGGTGGCTTAGTGGTTAAGTTCGCGTGCTCCGCTTCTGCAGCCTGGGGGTCACCAGTTCAGACCCCAGGTGCTGATCTACACACCGCTTGGCACGCCATGCTGGGGCAGGCATCCCACATATAAAGTGGAGGAAGATGGGCACAGATGTTAGCTCAGGGCCACTCTTCCTCAGCAAAAAGAGGAGGACTGGCGGCAGACGTTAGCTCAGGGCTAATCTTCCTCAAAAAAAAAGAAAAAAGAAAAGAAAACCAGCATAGCTATACCAATAGCAGACAAAACAGACTTTAAGGCCAAAATAATTACTAGAAATAAAGACATTTTATAATGACAAGAGGTTTGACTTAGGAAAATGAGCAATTTAAAAATTATATGCAACAAATAAAGTAACTTCAAAATATATAACACCGTTATTGGAAGAAATACAAAGAGGGGCAGACAAACCTCACACTCACAGCGGGAGATTGTAACATTTTCCTCAGTAAATGATAGAAAAGGCCGGCGAAAAATGAGAATCTAGAGGATCAACAAGTCACAGACCCATCTAGAACCCTGCAGCCACACTTGCAGAAGGCACAGCCTTTGCAAGGACAATGCGACATCGGCAAAAAGTAACCACACCCTGGGCCTTAAAGCAAGGGATGGAAATGATTCCGAGCATAGGGTGACCACATGCATGCAATCTAGAAATAAATTACAAGAAGGATAACTAGAAAACCCCCAGACAATTGGAAATTAAAAAACAGACTTCAAAGACAAAACCATGATGAAAAACTCAAAAACAGACAAAAGTAGAGAGGCCCACTTGAGGCCGGGGGAGAGGAAGCTGCCCCATCAGGCTTGGGGTGTGGGCACAGTGGGATGTGCGGCTGTCTTGCTCCATTGCTGCCGCGTTGTTTTCAAAGGCAGTGTGTGTTGAGCACCTAGTGTGTACCCAGTCTGTGACCCTCTGCTGACTTTCCACCAGGCACGTCTGTGGCAGGTGCCAAGATCATCCCCACTCCACAGAGGACAGAGCTGAGGCTGGAGAGGTCGCGGGACTGGTCAAAAGCCACCCAGCTGTACAGCAGCCCAGGGCTGTCGGATCCCATGATTTTATTGGCCTGTGAGGCTGCTACAATTAATACTCCCATTTTTCAGATGAGGAAACTGAGGCTTGTAGCACAAGGCCAATCAGTGGTAGGATTTGAACTGGGGATGTGAATCCAGGTCTAGATGAGTGATAAGCCTTTACAGAGTGGGAAACTGAGGCTGAGGACTTGCAGGGGGACGCACAGCTGGGGGTGGAGAGAGGCTGACACTCAGGCCTGAGCTTCTAGAAAGGGAAACAAGTCTGAGAGGAAATGACCACAAATGCCTCCCACCCCCACCCAGACAGGAAGGGAAGGACAATGCCCCAGACAGACTGAAGGAGAGGGCTTCTCACCCCCCAGCCCCCAGACACAGGGGCCCTGGGGCTGACAGGAGGCCATTATCATGAGGTCTCAGGGGTGGGGGCAGCTGAGCAAACAGCAGTCCCCTGGCAACAATACAAAACGGCCATTGAGGAAGGCTGGGGCCTGGGGGGAGGGGTGGGGCTGCTGTGACCAGCCCCTAAGTGGAGGAGGGAGGGGCTGCCTGTAGGGCACCCCAGCCACCAGCCCTCTCAACTTGTTGAGGAAGCTAAGACACTGGCCTGGAGTCACCCAGCCGGTCAGCTCCTATCCCTCTGGCCCGGGATGGAGGACTGGGTGGCACTCCGTGGGGGCCAGTGCGCTGTTCCAGGCACGAGCAGATGGGCCAGGAAGCCACAAGTTGCTTAGAGTCAACCCTGGAGCCCCAGCTCCAGGTGGCTCAGAGCAGCCCTAGCCCAGAGAGGCCTGGCAAGGAGCTCCAGGTCGCACAACAAGTAGAGGCTGCTGGTCTCTCCCTGCCCTGCCAGAGCTGCTCCTGCTTTCTGGCCAGAGCTCTGTTTCCCACCCTACCCGTCTCCCAAACGCCGTCTTCCAGCTGTCACCTTGGAGGGCAGCATGAGGCTGGTCAGATTTCCACAGGGCACGTGGGTGCCAGGCGTGGCGGGGACAGGCGGGAGGACAGGTGGGCGGAGGGGCTGTAGCTGCAGGAGGCTCCAGTCGTGATGGGACACCACACAGCTGCTCCGCACCTGCTCCGGGCTGCCGGAGGGGGCTGGGCCGGGCCCTGCGGGGTTGACCAGCCCCTGGGCATGCACCCTGACTCCGCCACTGGAGCTGGCCGGTAATCCTGGTGTTGAGTCTCTTGCCTCCCAGGCCCTCGATTTCCCCGTCTGCACACGTACCCACCTGATGTAATGTGGTGCGCATCGCATGGGCCTGCTGGCACTGTGACGCTTGGGTTATTATTATTATTATTGCCTCCTGGTGGCCCAAGAAGAAAAGGTCAGGAGGCCAGAGGACCTCTGCGCAGAGCCCTGGCGGGCCCCTGACCCACGGATGCGGTTCCTCTCCGCAGTCGGCGCTGGCCTCCGGAAGCCCAGTCTGACCACCCCCTTGTGCCAGCTGAAAACCTTCCACCGCCACCACTGCTCACCCGCTGCTGTGGCAGCTCAGTCCGTGCATGTTGGGAAATCAGAGTCATTCTGGCTGGAGCAGGGCCAGGGGCCCGGAATTGCACCCCGGGGTCTCCTCCTCCCGACCTTTCACCCCTCAAGGAGCTCCAAGGTTCCTTCTTCACCCTCCAGGGTCCATGAGCCCCACTGCCCAGAGAGTGTGAGCCAAGCCCCTCAGCCTGGCATTGGAGGCCTCTGTTTCCTGCACTCTCCTCAGCTTCCCATTCTCATTCTCGTTTCCCATGGATGTCCCCCCGGCTGGCCCAGTGCCCCCCACAGCCCATTCCTGCTCCCAGAGCTTCTTCTGTTTTGTGTCTGGCAGACACCTTTTTTTTTTTAAAGATTTTATTTTTTTCCTTTTTCTCCCCAAAGCCCCCCGGTACATAGTTGTATATTCTTAGTTGTGGGTCCTCCTAGTTGTGGCATGTGGGATGCCGCCCCAGGGTGACTCGATGAGTGGTGCCATGTCCGCGCCCAGGATTTGAACTGACAAAACACTGGGCTGCCTGCAGCAGAGCGCGCAAACCTAACCACTCGGCCACGGGGTCGGCCCCGACACCTTCTTTTTTTTAAAGATTTTATTTTTCCTTTTTCTCCCAAAGACCCCCGGTACATAGTTGTATATTTTTAGTTGTGGGTCCTTCTAGTTGTGGCATGTGGGATGCCACCTCAGCGTGGCTTGACAAGTGGTGCCATGTCCACGCCCAGGATTCGAACTGGCAAAACCCCTGGGCCGCCGAAGCGGAGCACGAGAACTTAACCACTCGGCCATTGGGCCGACCCCGGCAGACACCTTCTTAACTACAGAGGCCTAGAAGCCCACAGGCTTCTTCCAGAAGACCTCCCTGACTGCCCCAAGGGGGCCGTTCCTCCTCCCTGAGCTCCGGGGCCTGGCAGAGCTCGGGTGGCAGGCCCAGAAGGGTCAAGGGGCAGGATTGGGCAAGAATGGGAGGGATCTAGGTGGGACAAAGGCAATGGGCATGTAGGACAGAAGGAAACAAAGAAAGAAGGAAGGACAGGGGAAGGAAGAGGAGGGCAGAGGCTGGAGTGGGGTCTGGCGGCACGCCCATCCCTTTCATCCCCCACCCGCCTTAGGCCAAGCCCATTGCTCCAGTGGGGAGAAGATTCCAGAAGCCCCATTCCAAGGCCCAAGGTGGCCCATCAGCCCAGGGGACCAGCAGACAGGGGATTGGAGCCACCGCTCATCCTGGGCTCTTCTCCTTCAGTCCTCTGGGTAGAGTGTCAGGCCTGGGCTGGTCCAGGTCCCACCTGGAGCCACACCTGTTGGACTCAAAGAGGTAGACAGGGCTAGTCCATCTCGGTGAGCAGTGTTGCGGCCGTGGCTGTCTTGCTGACGCTGTTTGGTCGGCCAGCCTGGGTGCTGGGGGTTCCACCTCCCAGGGCTCCTCTCCCAGGGGATTTGCCTTCCTGGGCTACCTCCCAGAGTAAGGTCAGGTCCTCCCAAATCCCCAGGAGGTGGGGGTAGGGCCACCAGATGCCCACCTTGGTCTGCTGCCTTCACAGATGCCCCAGAGCCTGGGCGAGGCTTCACCCTTCTCCCCCATCCTTCTTCCCTGGAACCAGGACGGACACACGGGGACCAAGGATCTGGGTGCCAGCTTCATCTGGAGCCTCTGTGCAGGGCTCAGGGGAGGCTGAACCCAGCCGGGGGGATGGGCGTCCGGGGGGGCTTGGGCAAGTGTCCCAAGGCCTCGCCAGGTATCTGGTTCTGAGCAGACGAATACTGCCTGCCCTCCCCGGCACCCATGCCAGCCACTGTGGTTCAATACCCACTGAGCACTTCCTTATGCCCCGGAGAGGCCCTGGCGCCGTGGAGAGGGCAGTGTGGGCTGGTGGAAACCGCTCACACAGGGCTGACTTCAGACATCTGGGGCTTGAGCTCCAGCTCGGTCTCTTTCTCACGCTAATGCTAAGGCTAAGGCCTGGGACAAACTGAACCTCAGTTTCCCCATCGGTGAAATGGAGGTGGAGCCTCCCACCAGGCAAGGTCACTGTGAAAAACTCAGTTGACACGAGGGAAACGGATGCCGTCCCCACGGGAGCTTATATAATAAATATAACGTGGCCACCGATCCATTCATTCATGTATTCATTCATTCGGAAGCATTTTCCAGACCTCCTCTGGGCCCAGCCCAAGCACAGTGGTGAATCATTGACTGGCAGTCAGCTTGGCCCGGCAGAAAAGGACCCAAACTTAGGACTCAGGCCTGGCATCCATTCTGGCTCTACTGTCCACGAATCACGTGGTCTTGGTTAAGTCACGACCCCCTCTGGCCCACGTGTCGTCACCTGCGAAAGATGGCAACCACAGTCCCCTCGGAAGATTGACTGAGCTCAGGCACCCCAAGCAGGCCCTTACATGCTGGGCATTTCACTTCCTTCTTCTCCTTCTCTGATTTTTGCTGGGACTAGTTTCTTTTGGATGCAAGGAGCGGGCAATGGGTGGGGCTTGACCCAAGGCTGCAAGTTGGGGAGACAGACGGGGTGACGGAGGCATGAAGGAGCACGGTCGCACAGGAGTCATTGGGCCATTCCCCGGGTACCTGTTACATGCCAGACCCCAGGCAGATGCTGTTTACTTGGTCGCCTAGAACTGGGTAACGCCTCCCTTCTCAGAGCCCCTGGGACCAAGCACCACTGTTTCCACCTTACAGAGGGAAAACCCGGTTCAAAGGAGGAGTTGGTAGAAGGACACCACGTCCCAGGCTGCTCAGAGCCACCCCTTTAAGGAGGGAGGCTCGAGGCACGGGAGCGAGCCGACACGTGTGTCTTCTTTCCTAGCCTTCTATATATACACATATATTTTCTGCAGCGGGCATGTAATTTAAAACATTTTTTAAATTAAAAACATTGGTTTGTGTGCTAGGAATAGAGCTGTGTAGAAATGTGACAGGGCCCAGAAGTGGCACAGAGAAGTCAGACAGACCCAGGTTCCATCCCTGGACGGTCCCTTCCATCTCTGTGGCAGCCCCAGGGGCATGGTGGGGCCAAGCGTCCCCTGTCATAAGACACAGGCCTCACCTGAAGGGTAACAGTGGCCACAACACCGGGAGCTTGGGACAACGGTTGATAGTCCCTCTGTCCTCAGACTGTTCTTTAACACGGTTGTGTCCAGGACATTTTAAGAATTTAAAAAATTAAATAAATGAAATACCATAAAAGTCTCCTCTGGCTGGCTGTGGCCCTGCCCCGGCAAGCCAGAGGGGCCTGTCACAGAGGCCCTGCCCCCTGCCCCCCTCATTCCGGCCCAATCTAGTCCTGGCATCAGGAGCGTGGGTGTTCAGAGGTCCGGCCTCTGAGCTTTCTCCTCTTCTGTCGGAGTCACCGGCCCATGGGAGAGGCCGAGGGGCCTGCGGTGACAGTCCATGAACCAAGATTTCAGATGGCAGGCGCCCAGCCAGGCTGGGGAGGGTGGGCACCGTCAGGCCCCCTGAGCTTCTCGGGTTCCTTCTGGCATCCGGGTCACTTTGCTACCCAAACAGAAACACCCTCTTAGAAAAAAACATGCTAAAAATATAAGGTAAAGAAAGAAGACCAAGTTTCTAGGTCTAGCAAATTGTACCCCAAAAGAGCCAGAACGCAAGGTGGGGACTCTGACACCGCAGAGAAAGGCCCAGAGGCCAGAAGGCAGGAGAGAAGAAAGCACCATCGTCCCACTTTTCTAGAAAGGGGGAATCCAGCCATCATGGACTAGTTAGCCTGGCACTGATTGCCAAGCAAGTTCTGGACGACTAGTCAGCAGGGATCAGAGGTGCTCAGAAAAGGACACGGTGACCAGAAATGCCAACGAGGGCCACTGGGAATGGAAACAAGTCCCTCCTGCCTGCCTCCTTCAACAACAGGGCAACGCCGCCAATCCAGGTTCACTTCCCGGGGTTTCTGTAGACTTGGGGGTGCGTCTTCCTCTCTTTGGGGTGCAGCGGAAACACGTGGACCACATACACCACCACTTCAGGAACGCAGCTGACCCGCAGCGCGCTTGCTGTGGCCACACGCCACTCCAAGCACTGGGCACGTATCCATTCAACCCTCAAAGTAAACCCTACGAGGCGGGTGTTAATCATTATGCTCACTGTAGACATAAGGAAAAGGAAGCACAGAACAGTTAGGTAACTCGCCCGAGGTCACAGCGGGCGGGTGCTGGAGCCAGTTCAGAACGCGACTCTCTGACTCCTGAGCCCACAGGTGCACCGCTGATTTTAAACCGACCTAGAGATCTCAGATTGATTAGCAAAGCCCGGATCTTGCCAGGACTGCCAATCAAGACGCCCCGCCCCCCCAGCCGAGGAATGGGTGCGTGGCCCCGGCTGGGCCAATCCTATGCTCTTCAAGGAACCGTCTAGGCTTCGCCCTGGATTCTCAGCCCTGCTTCCGGTCTTTCCCATCTTTGATCTCCCCAGCCCCTTCCCATATGGCCCCTTTTGGCCATCCATGGTTTCTGTTGTTTGCAACCAGAGAGCCCTGCTTGAGATAGGAACTCATGGCTCTCCTCCCCACCCAGATCTGCTCCTAAGGGAGTGGGCCCGCGCCCACCCCAGGGTCAGTCCATGATCCTCGTGAGTGTGGATGGGTGCAAAAAAAAGTGGGAATCACTGGAGATCTCTAGTGATAGACCACAGGGCTCTGTCCTTACCCTTATCCCATTGATCATCATTTTCACAGTTTGGATTTAGAACACATTAGCCCTGCTCATAAAATTCGCAGCTGCTACAGTGACAGAATTAATGCTTTGTGCAATTGAAGCCAGACTTACAATGCTTTTAAGACTAGATGGCTGGATGGGATCCAAGAAGATGACATTTAACCAGGCGAATGTAAGGTCTTGCGTGTGTTTCCGAAGAATCCATTGTGCGAGTACCAGATAGGGGAGGGTGGGTTGGCTGGACAGCAGTTCATGGGAAAAAGCTCTCACTGCAAATTCAGTGAGTCACCAGAGTAATGTAGCTGTTGAGAACACAAATGCCTCTAGTGATGCAGGCTGCATTACTGGAGACTGAGCGTCTAGAAAACTGGAGATGACAGTGCCTTTCAACTTGGAACCTGTCAGTCCAAACGGAGAGGCTGTTTCCAGTTCTGGTCTGCACACTTTAGGAGGGACAGTGACAATTACAGTGCGTTCCAGTAAGGGAGGCCCCTGTTGTGGGGAAACCACTGAGACTGGAGGGCGTTGATCACCCTTGGGGAGCTAGGACCCCTGTGTGCTGTTACTGCAGGGGAGTCCCAGAGCAGAGGCCTCAGAGGCAATAATATTAGGGGACCAGCTGTGGAAAGTAGAGATGTTTCAGGCAGAGCCCTTTGGGCGGCAAGTAACCAAAACCATCCCAGAGCTCACACAGTGGAAAAGGAGTTGACTCCAAGGAAGCAGGTGTGTTTCCGGAGGGCAGCCTGGGGCCCGGAGCCGGGAGCTGGGGAGCTGGCAGGAACCAGGCCCCTGCCTCTCTGGCTCTCTCCTCCCGGCTGGCTCTCTTGCTACAGAACAGCTTTCTCCGCTTCCTGGGGCACCATCGGAAAGCGCATCCTAGCCCTAGCACTGTGTAACCCGCTAAACGGCTCAGGACTGGGGGTGGTGGGGACAAGCAATGGGGGAGGGCTTGGGGAAGCTGGAGGGGGACAGGAGAGGTGGGCAGGGGCCAGAGAGGCGGAGCCGGTTATTTAAGAAGAATCTGAGAATCACCTGACTGCCCACTACCAAGCTTTGAGCAGAATATCACCAGGAACAAGTACTCTTCAAGACCCTGTGTGTCCCCTCTGTTACTCTCCCCATGGTTAACCACTCCGGTGACTGGAGAGTTTCTCATCCCTTGCTTTTCTTCATGGTTTCAGTACATGTGGATGTATGCCTGAGAAGTGGAGGGTTGCCCTTGGCAGGTCTTGATTTTTTTTTTTTTTTGGTGTGGAAGATTGTCTCTGAGCTAACACATGTGCCAATTTTCCTCTATTTTGTATGTGGGACGCTGCCACAGCATGGCTTGATGAATGGTGTGTAGGTCTGTGCCTGGGATCTGAACCTGCGAATACTGGGCCACTGAGGTAGAGCACGTGAACTTAACCACTACGCCAGTAGGCTGGCCCCAAGTCTTGACTTTCGTAGGAGGGGCATGGTGCCTATAGCATCTTCTGCCACATTGCTTTTCTGCAGAGTGTGTCTGGATGTTTGCCTGCTGATGTGTGGAGCTGTAGTTTGTTGATTTCCCTGGCTGTGTACCTTTCGTTGTCTGACTCTGCAATCATTTATTTCTGCAGCCTTAGACTAGTAATTTGGATTGTTTCCAGCCTTTCGGAACTGCAAACAGCGCTGGAGGTGGCCCTGGGAGGGGAATTGCGAGGACACAGGCTGGGCCCATCCTCCACCCTGTTAGACGGGGTGAGGCAGATTCTGACCCACCCAGGACTTTGCAACATTAGGAGTTTCCGAGGATGGGATGGGCCGTCCTATGGGATAGTGAGGTCCCATGCACAGAGGTGAAGTGTGCGTGGGGTGGGGGGCAGAGGCTCATACCCCAACCTCCCAAACTATATTGAAAGAAAGTCCGGTGCAAGGAATGAGCTGGGGGCTGGCAGGTTATCGGACATGGGTTTGCATCTGAGCTCTACTACCTTCTAGCTGTGTGACCTTGTGCAAGTCATTTTCCTCTCTGAGTCTCCAGTTTTCTCTTTAAAATGGTTGTGTACCCAGGGCAGTTTCAGAGGGAACCACGGAGCCTGGAAGGGCAGGTACTTTGGGGAAATGAAGAGAGGCAAGGCTGGTCCCAGGGCTGTGGGTCCCCTTCAGGGCATGGGGTGTGAGTGGAAGGGCCAGCATGGGCCTCCTCCCCAGACTGTCTGGGCTGGGGCAGAGAGAATGCAGCAGGCTCCCTGAGAGGGAAGAGACCATCAGGGGTGGAAAATGGCCCCCCAGGACCCTCTTGGGGAGGCTAGAATCTGGGTCCCCCAATCCCATGGGCAGAGCTGGAGCCAGTGAAATACTTGTGCTGCCACGCCCCTAATCCCCAGGCCTGCACTACATCGTGACATCTCCCTGGGCGGTGAGCCCCTTGGGTGAGCCTGGCAAAGGGCATTCGGAGCCTAGTGTCTGGGTTTTAAGTTAAAGGGACAAAGGTGGATGTCACAGCCTCCCCCCACTTCTCTGAGCACCTACGGGCACCATCTCACCGACTCCTCACGAGGCAGCCACTGTGAGTGCCCTATTTTACAGATGAGGAAACTGAGATACTGGGTGATCGGGGCAGCCTGCCCAACGTCACAGAGCTGGGAGTGGGCAGACCCCAGGTCTGACCCAGGCCTGTGGCTCTACCGCCCCACCTCTGGGACAGGAGCACTGACTTGGTCTGGGGTGTGGGCAAGGGAAGGCCGCCCAGGGCAAGTGCTATTCGGGCTAGATCCGAAGGTGAGTGCCAGGCCAGGAGGGTGGGAACCCCTGTGCGCAGGCCCAGGGTGGGGCTGAAGACGGAGGGATGGAAGAGAGGGCCCTTGTGGCTGAGTTCAGGGAGCAAGGTAGGGGCGGGAGACAGGGGCAGGCTGAAGCTGGAGAGGTGGACATGATGCTCAGCTGCTGATGCCCCTGGAAGTCATGGTGAGTGGTTCCAACCACAGACTCCTGGGTCAAGCAGAACAGCTTTAAACCCCAGCTGCACCCCTACCAGCCGAGTGGCCATGGGGCCTGGTGGACAAGTTCTCTCCAGAGAGTTTTGAGAGTGATGGGCTGGGCTGGGGAAGGTGGGCCTGGGCCCTCCAGGTAGAGCAGGAGGAACCAGGTAGCTGGGGAAGTGCCACACTGCGTGTGGGTGGGGTGCCTGAGGGGAGGGGAGAGGGCCTGGGGAGGCAGCAGTGGGGGAGCTGCATCTGGGACCCAGGTCTGCGCGTGGGGGTGATCTTATAGGCCCCATTCAGAGGGTCCCCAAGGAGCCAATTCAGTGACCTGGACCCTCTGGGAGTTAGGGTGGGGGTGGGGCTGCCTCAAAGCCACCATTGTCACCCCCTCACCCGCCTGACTGTCTGGGACCTAAAATAGAGCAGGAGCACAGCGGATCTCGTGAGAAGAGTTTCTGGCAGAGAGGTCTGGGGGGAGGGGTGTGAGTCACGCCTGGGAACCCTCAAGTTTGAGGCTCCCAAAGCTCAGCTGCCCCACCCCCGCCCCGGGGAGCCTGGAATCCACTCAACAGTCCGGATGAAGGTGTCTTGGTCCCACCCGTGTGCCGCTGTGGGGAGGGGCCTGGGTCCTGGCTCCGCCTCTGCCTTGGAGGTGCTGGGGGACTGGCCAAATCTGCCCCCTCAGGGCCTCAGTTTCCCAGGTGTACCAGGAGTCAGGAACCTCGACGTCTGCTGCGAGGCCCCTGCAATTCATGGCGGGTGGTCCTAAGATAGGCCCCCAGAGTCAGCAGACAGGGGATCAAGTCCCAATTCCATCCTTATAGGCTGAGTGACCTTGGGCAAGTCCACCCACCTCATGGGGCCTGTTTCCTCATCTGTGAAATGGGCATTGAAACCAAGTCCTGTCCTTTCTCTGTTTCAGCTTGAACTACCCAACAAGGGTCTTGACAGCTGCGGGGGTCTCCCTCCACAGCCTCCCATCCTCAGGTGGCACCCTCTGTGCTGCCAGGAATGTTAGCAACAGCGACCCCACTTTTTAAGGCCCTGGGCTGTACACACACTACCTCTGGCTCCTCACATTCTGCAGGGCATGAAGTGGGTGTCCTTTCCAACCCTCTCCGTGGGAGCTTCAGCCTCAGCACTGGCCACTCCTGGAGGAAAGGGGTCTTGGGTCCAGCGTGGGCGCTCCTGGGCACCTACCATCTGTCAGGCCCTGAGCTTGGCTCAAGCCTGGAGTCCTGGGGGCGCAGGGATGATCCTCCCCATCGTGTAGATGGGGAAACAGGCTCCTCTCAAAGGGGTCTGTGGGCCCTTTGAAACGGGTAGGCACGGTGCACCGCTCGGTGCAGGGGAGAGGCGGGCGCGATGTGTAGGGCTGGGGTGCCCTCTAGCGGCCGCCCTGCGCGCCATCTTGCCCCGCGGCCGGAGCTGCCCGGGATCAGGCGGCAGCGGCCCCGAGGGGAAGTCCCTTCTCCGAGCCCCCAGCGGTCCTGCCTGCTGCGGCCTCACCTCCCCGGGCTGAGAACTGTCTCCCAGTCTCTCTCTCCTTGTGGCTTCCCAGAGACCCCACAGCGGCTGCGCGTCCCGCCCCGATTGCCATGGAGACCGCTTGTACACAGTTCCCCCTTCCCCTCCTCCCTGTCCTAAGTGGGGGTCCGCGGGTCGGACCGGCGCCTGCCCAGGAGGAAGTCCCCCGGGCCGGGCGGCCGCGGGCCCATGAACAGCCGGGCCCCAGGGACGCTGGCCGTGGGGAGAGTGAAATTCTTCAGCCGGCACCGCGGGGAGGTGAGGCCCACGCGGGCTCTGCCCGGACTCAGCGCCTGGCTTTGGGTCTAGAGTGGTTCCTGGTTCTGCATGGTAGGAGCTCCAGAGTGTTCTCTGGGCTGCAGCTCCAGAATGGGCTCCAGGTTCTAAGCTCTGGTTCCAGAGAGCGCTCAAACTCCTGGTGGACTCGTGTTCTGTGGACTCCGGCTTTAGAGTGAACTCAGGGCTTAGAGTAGATTTCGAACTCCCAGTTCTGGGCTCCAGTTCTAGAGTGGGCTCTTGGCTCTGGGGTGCCCGTCTCTGGTTCTAGAGAAGGCTCCAGCCTCTGCCTCCAGGGAGGGCTCCGAACGTCAGGCTCAGATTATACGGGGCTCCAGAGAGGGCTCCAAGCTCTCGGCTCTGACTCGAGTGGGTCCTGGGTTCTGGGCTCTGGTTGGAGAGCGAGGCCAAGGTCCGAGCTCCAGCCCCAGGATCCTGGGGCAGTGTTTCCGGCTGGGATGGGACTACTTTTGTGCTCTCCTTCCAGGTCAACTCCTCCGCCTTCTCTCCCGACGGCCAGATGCTGCTCACAGCCTCCGAAGATGGCTGTGTGTATGGCTGGGAGACCCAGAGTGGGCGGCTGCTGTGGAGGCTGGGTGGCCACACAGGTGGGGCTCCTCAGCCTGGATGGGGAGACTGAGGCCCATGGGCCTGTCCTGGCATTCTGTAGGGCCTGCCTCTGATGTTGGAGCTGGGCATCCAGGCCAGACAGCCTGGGCAGGGCTGGGGCCGAAGGGCAAGGAGCTGGGACCTGGTCCCTGGACTCACAGAGCTGGACTCAGATCCTACTTTTGAAAAAAGTGTTTAAAATAAAAATATATATAATATTCATCGTCTTAACCATTTTTGAAGGGCACGGTTCAGTAGTAAGTGCCTTCACATTGCTGTGCAGCTGGGCTCCAGAACTCTTTGCATGTTGCAAAACTGAAACTCTATACCCGTTAAACTCCCCATTCCTCTTCCCCCAGCCCCTGGCAGCCACCACTCTGCTTTCCGTCTCCATGAATTTCGCCACTCTAAGCACCTGCAGAGGTGGAATCATACAGAATTTCCTTTTGTAGCTGGTTCATTTCACTTAGCGTAATGTCCTTAAGGTTCATCTACGTTTTACCCACTTCTTTGTGATCACAGTCAGGTCCCCTCTCTGAGCCTCTATTTCCACCTCTGTAGAATGGGGATGGGTAAGCAGCTGCTCCGCTGTCGGATGAGAGAATGCACGTAAAGTGCCTAGCACCCAATAAGGACTCGGTAGTTGTAATTATTAATTAAGGCGACACGAAAGAAAGTCTGGTGATTACAGGACAGATTAATTAGTGCTGTAATAGGGCAAGTCCAGGGGCTTGGGGGCTGGAAGCAGGCAATAAACCGAGGCCGGGCTGTCAAGTTTCTGGGAGGCACCTGCATTTGATTTGGGTATTGATTTTCCAAATGGGCAAATTGAGGTTCGCTGTTCCAGGCTGAGGCAGGAGGCCCGGGAATTTCAGGTGGCTGGAGGATGAGGGTTGGATGGGAGTGAGGAGAGGGGAGGTAGGTGATGAGGCTGGAGAAATTAGCAGGGTCAGACTTCAAGGGCCAGAGGGAGAGGGCGGGGCCCTGTGCCTGACCACACTGCCTGCCCCAGGCCCCGTGAAGTTCTGCCGCTTCTCTCCTGATGGCCGCCTCTTTGCCAGCACCTCCTGTGACTGCACCATCCGCCTGTGGGATGTGGCAGAAGCCAAGTGTCTGCAGGTCCTAAAGGGTGAGTGGACTGGGTGGAACTGAGAGCCAAGCAGCCAGGCCTGGGTTTCCTTTGGGACCTTGCTGTGTCCTTGTCTCCTCCTGGATCTGGTGCCTGCAGGTCACCAGCGGAGTGTGGAGACGGTCAGCTTCAGCCCTGACTCGAAGCAGCTGGCATCGGGTGGCTGGGACAAGCGGGTGATGCTCTGGGAGGTGCAGGTATGTGGAGGGGCAGCCCAGTGAGGCCTGGGATCCAGAGGAGACACACCCCCTCCACCCTGGCCCCAGAAAGGTTGTCCCATCTTCCCCACTGCCATGCCCACACCTGGCGTCCAAGACCCCTTTGCTTCTGGCATGCAGCTACCTCCCCGGGCCTCCCCCTACACACCAGCCCTTGTCCCTCAAGACCTCTGCCCATGAGGCTCCCCATGCCTCATGCCTGGGCTGCCCTCCTCTCCTTGAGGCCCAGGAAGCCCCCCAGACCCTGTGTTGTGTCACATTACCCAGGCAGCCCCACAGGGAGGGCCTGGGTCTGACTCATCTGAGGCCTAGGTCCTGGCGAGGCTTTGGGCTGCCCTCTGCAGCAGCTCAGGGCTCTCTCCTCTAGTCTGGCCACGTGCTTCGCCACTTAGCAGGGCACCGAGACTCCGTCCAGAGCAGTGAATTCGCACCCAGCTCAGACTGCCTGGTGAGCCACCCCACCTCTGCCTGGGCCCCCCTAAGTTGATAAGGGAAGCTGTGACCCACACCCATTTTCCCACTGGGGCTCAACAATGGTTAGAATTGGGTGCCTCTGCTCTTCTGACCCTGGCCAACCTAGGCACGAGGGTGGGCATGGGCCAGCTGGTCCACGCTCATGGCAGCTGTCTGCAGGCCACTGGCTCCTGGGACGCCACCATACGCATCTGGGACCTGCGGACGGGGACCCCAGAGGTCTACCAGGAGCTGGAGGGCCACAGTGGCAACATCAGCTGCCTGTGCTACTCAGCGTCTGGCCTCCTGGTAAGCTGGCTGCAAGACCCTTGGAGGGTCACAGGCCATTTTGGGGCTCAGTGAGCATGCAGGCCCCAAAACATGGGCTGAGAACTGTCTGCTGTCCAGGCATCTGGCTCCTGGGACAAGACCATCCACATCTGGAAGCCCTCGACCAGAAGCCTGCTCCTCCAGCTCAAGGGCCACGTCACCTGGGTGAAGAGCATAACCTTCTCCCCTGATGGGCTGCAGCTGGCCAGCGCTGGCTACTCGCGCATGGTAAGCCCTTCCCACCAGGCTGCTCCTCTGGCAAACTCCGACCCCCCATCCTCCCTCAGCACTCCATGTCCAGAAACGCCCACATCCCTGTATGCCCTTAAATAAGACGGTGCCAAAAGCAGGAGCCAGACTTCTGTACCTAGTGTGTGGCATTAGGGCCTGGGCTGGCCCAGATGTTACGGGCATTGACATTCCTGTGACTCAAATAGTTTCAGGGAAAGGAAATGGGGACTGCACCGAACCCTGACACAAGATACTACGCTGGGCATTTTAAATACAACTCAAGACAACGGCACCCAGACCAAGAATTTAAGGTGTTGGCTACGACTGACCCCATGGTGACTGCAGAGGCCAGACTTGCTTGGTGAGGCCTCCCTCCCTTTCTGCTTGTTTTGATTTCCAGGTCAAAGTCTGGGACTGCAACACGGGAAAGTGCATGGAGACGCTGAAGGTGAGGCCTGTGGCTGAGGCACCCAAAGGTGCGTGGGCGGACCTGGCAGGGGAGGCCGGGGTGGACAGGACTCACTGCCAGAGCCCAAGGCCGTGCTGTTGGCAGGGAGTCCTGGACGTGGCCCATGCCTGCACCTTCACCCCAGATGGGAGGCTCTTAGTGTGTGGAGCTGCAGATCAGGCAAGATGCCAAGTCCACCGCAGTCAAATCACCCAGGCTCTCTCGAAGATGACACCACCTCGGATGGCTCCTGGACCTCATGCCCTGCGTCTCCCTGCCCAAGGCGCAAGGGGCCCGGTGGAATGAACCTGGGAAAGGACAGTCAGGCAGCCCTCCACCACAGGCCCAAAGTCACCACCACAGGGCACCCAATGATCACTGTGGTCAGAACCGTGTGGGCCCCAGACCAGGGCGGCTGACGCTGCGCAGGCATGCTGACATCCACCCGGCACCTGGTAACCATGACCAGGGCCACGCCAGCCCCTCTCCAGCCCGGTTAGTTGAGACACCGCAAACACAAAGCACCACCAGCCAGTTTGTGTGTTTTATTGAGGCGGCGACTCTCAGGCCTTGACCGCGTACTTCCGCAGGGGGTACAGCCGCTCCTTCCGCTGCTGCTTCTTGGTCTTCAGGCCCTCTTCGTGCTTGTTGAGCCGGCGGCGCATGGCACGTGTTTTCTTGGGCCGCAGATCCAGGGGCTTGTACTTCTTGCCCTGGGTGATGGAGAGCAGGAGACTGAGGGCCAGGGTTTAGGAGCTACTGCAGTAGCCGAGAGCGCCCCAGAGGCTGGAACTAATAATAAGGCTCTGCAAGGGCGCTGGGAGTGACTGAGGGAGGGGCGTAACTGGGGTGGGCAGAGCTGTGACAAACAGCCCAGTAGGGGACTGTTCAACACGGGACTAGAGACGTGGAGATGTCAGCAGTGCACTTTGCTTACTAGCTCACTTAATTTCCCCCAGTTCAAGTCGGGGGGATTGTCCCCATTTCCTTTAAGTCGGTGGGCTGAGGTGTGAGAGTAGTTGCTGAAATCTCAGTGAAGCTCTGGCTGAACTGGCCATGCGCCCCCTCCTCCGTGCTCTTTCCGCCTGACTGATCCCCAGCCATGGAGTCAATGTCACACCCCAACCCAGTGAGGGGTATGTGGCACCCACCAAGTCCTGGGGCCAATTACGGTTCTCTTAAGTTATATAAGAGAGTGTGTGGGGCTTAAGCTGGTGCTTGATGAACTTGAAGGGTCTGTCAGGTACTGTTCCCTGTGATAACATCCCCACTTAATCCATGAGTCTCAGAGGGGAGATCTGGCATGGCCAGTGTCACCCCACTATGAGGGGCACAACCCCCTTCCCACCACTCCATCATCTCACCATCCTGGCTCCCACTCCCCTCCTCCCGCTCATTCCCACCATGCTTGCTCCCCAGGGAGCAGCTCTACCCTAGGGCAGCTCTCATGCCCTTCCTGTGCTCTGCAAAGGTCCCCTGGGCCCTGCTCAAGGAGCGCCAGCCTGGGGGCAAGACTGAACAGCTAACAGCGGCCCACTGGTGGGGAGCAGGAGAGAAAGGTAAGTTTCACCTCCCAACTGGCAACGGCCTCAAGAGCAGGCAACACGGATGCCAGTTGAAAGCAGGGAAGACAGAGCCTGCACACAAGTCCTGCAGAAAGGCAGCTCCGGCCCCTTCAGGCTGCCCACCGCCCAGAGGGGTGGGCACATGGCAGGCATGTGTGAGGCAAGTGGGGTTCGGGGGAAACAGCCTGGAACAGAGAACAGAGAAAGGCTAAGCGGGAGCCGAGGGCCAGCTCTGGAGGAACAGTGGAAGCACGGGTCTGCCGCCCACGTTCCTCCTGGGACAGGGTAGGGCCTCGTCCGTTTCACGTTTACTAAGCCCCTTAGAGCTCTGCTGTCCAGAGTGACCACTAGCCAACATGCTGTTCCCTATAAAATTCAGGCCTTCCGTCACCAGAGCCACGCCAGGTGCGCCACAGCGCGCAGCCAGGTTACTGCATTGGCTGGCACAGACAGAACACTCCCAGCGCTCAGTGTGCTGGCCGTGCTGAGGCAGCGCCCTCGCCTCTACCCTGACCGAGCGCTGCCTGTTCCTCCTGGCCACCTCTGCGTACATGGTCCCCTCAGCCCGATGAGCGCTTCAGACCCAATGCTCAGAAAGACACTCCCATGCACAAATGTGTGCAGATCCAGGGGTGGCAGTTCCCTGCCCCGTGCTAGCGTCTCCTGGGCAGCCCACCCAGGCACATGACCGATGGCTTTTTTGACGTGTCAAAGCCAGTTATTCAAACCTAACCCGGGTGTTGATGCGAAGCCATTTTGCAGATGTAATTAAAGCCTCCAATCAGCTGACTTTAATGAAGGGAGATGAGCCTGGGTCACTTGGGGGGGGGGGGGGGTCGGGGGGCGGTCCAGTCAGTAGCAAGGCCTTTAGGAGAGGGCTGAGGCCTTCCTGAAGAAACCCCACTGCGGACAGCAGCGCCACCCCGGGCGAGGAGTCCAGCCTGCCCAACGTGGTCTCTTCCGACAGCCAGGCTGACTCTGGGCTTCCTACCCCCACAACCACAAGCCAATTCCTTCCAACCAATCAAACACCTGTGTGCACACACGCATGTCAAGTCTCCCATTGGTTCTGCTTCTCTGTTTGAACCCTGATAACACCAATCTTAAGACGACCAGAAAATGGTTTGTAAAAAACCTAGGCTGAGGTCCCAGACACCTGCGGAAGTCTCCCAGCAGCGCTCCATCCACTCCTCCCCAGGACATGGTTGGAACCCAGGTCAAATCACTCCACTAATTGTAGGTGACTCTGGGCAACTTACACTCTAAGCCCTGAGATCCTTATCTGAAAGCTGAGGCTGGGCAGTAACCGACACAGTGCTCATAAGACAATCAGAACATTAAACAGGTGATCCTCATCGACTGCCCAAGCTCACTCAGGTGGTGAGCCGGATTCAAAGCCCAAGTCTCCAGCCAGACTGCCCCACACCGTGGATTTCTGACAACTGCAGCCCTGAGGAGCGGCAGTGTGTGCTGCCCAACGCCGGTACAAGATGCTGGTAAGAGGACAAAGCCATCGACAAACTGGGAAGGCTCTGGAAAGCCCAGCTATGTCTGGGCAAGCCCTGTGCCATGCACTCCAGCAGGAGCAGCTCTCCACACTGCCCCTCTGGCCAAGGGAGGGCCGGAACTTTGCTCCCTGAAGCCAAGCACCACCCCCAGACTCACCTTGTAGAATTTCCTGAGGTTCTCTTTCTGAGTCTGGTTAATGACGGTGAGAACACGGGCGATGGATTTGCGAACAACTCGGCTAAAAGAGACATCAGTGAAGATGGGGAAGACACACAGCCCTCCCCAAGGTATCTCCTTCAGGGCCCCACCCACATGCCACAGGGCAGGGGCATTCCCCAGCAGCCCATCCAATCACCCAGGAGACAAATGGTCTGGGGGTGGGGCCTGAGACTATAGGAGATGGGCCCCCAGGAGTGGGGACAAGGAAAGGCTGGAGTGTCCAGTGCTTTTGAGGAGCTGTGAAGTGTTCATCAAGGAGGCTTAAAGAGGACAGGTGGGGCAGATCAGGAAGGATCTTCCATCCCAGGCCATGAGGGCTATGAAGACCTAACCAACGTCGATCTGAAAGAGCTGGCTGAGGGAATGATGCCACAAGCTGGGCATCAGGCTAAGCTCAAGGAACCACAGGAAGGCCTCTGGGGAGGGAGAAATGAGACATCTGGGAAGTCGAAATGCTCTGGGGGAGGGGGCTGAGGACAGGAGCAGGCTGGGGATAAGTGAATTGGTAGTCGTGTTGATTATGAGGCATGTTGGGGGCCCAGGGAGGGTCACTCAGGCTGGTGAACGTGATACAGAGGATCCAGCACCCAACCGGCTTACGTGTTCAACTCATCCAATCCCCTCCCACCACCGCAGGAAGGTTGCGCGGGGCCCATTTTCTATCAGCGGAAAGGAAACTTTGGCAGGTGGGCCAACTGGCCCATCAGGTAGGATGGGGCAGAAGTGGAATCGGTACCCAGGTTGACTGACTGCAAACCCACGTCCCTTTCACAAGTCTTGATTCTCGACCCACGTGGATCAGCAAGTTACACTACAACTCAAGTAAAGGGAGGAAGGCGCTCATCTCCCAAGTGAGCGAGTGGAGCAAAGACCCAGGAGCTGTAGGAGGCGTCCAGGCAGGCTTCCGAAGCAGCATTAAGCCGGGTCTCCAGGGCCTGGAGAGGCTGCGTGGGAAGGGCGGGACCTTCCGACCCACGGATCCTCTGAATGGCACTCCAACGGACACCTCCTTAAGGCAACTTGGAAAATGCACAAATGCTCCCGAGCTACATGCGTCCCCCAAGTCTGGAGGGCCGCGGTCCGGCCGCCGGTCACTCACATCTTGGAGAGCTTGGACGCCGCCCCGCCAGTCACTTTGGCGACGCGCAGCTGGGACAACTCCACCTTCAGGTCGTCCAGCTGTTTCAGCAGCTCTTCCTTCTTCTTGCCGCGAAGGTCTCGAGCCTTAATCTTGGCCTGCGCGCAGGAAAGGGACCTGGTCAGATGCCCCGCAGGCCGTCCGCCCTCGGCCGCCCTCCCGTCCACCCACGCCGCGGCCAGGCCGGGGGGCGCGCGCCTCGCCCTGCGCCTAGAGCGCGCTGGGGCCCGGCATCCCCAGTGGGCCGTGCCTCGAGCAGGATAACCGGGGCCCCGGTATCGCCCCCTCGCCCAGGCCTGCCACGAGCCGGAGCCGTTACCCCATTCCGCAGACGGGAAGACGGAGGCCCCGGGAGCGCGCGCACCCCTCCTGGCCCAGGCCGGCGCGCGGAGAGGGCGGGAGGCCGGCGGTGGCGGAGCTAGGCCATTCCGCCCCGCGCCCCGCAGGCTCGGCCTGCAGATGGGACCCCAGCGCTCGCCCCGCGCCCCCCACCGCAGACCCTGAGTCCCACAGCGCGCGGATGGCACCCGATTCCCCTGCTCTCACCATGGCTTCACAAGCCGCCGCGGCCGCCGCCTGCTCCGAGGGAAAGAGGAAGGAGGCGGGGCCGACCTCCGCAACTACTGCCGGGTGGCGGCGGGTGCGGCCAATGGCGCTGCGGCGGAGGAGCCCAGGCCCCGCCCCCGACACGCCCCCCCGCCCCCGCCGCGGGTTTCGCTGTGGTTACCGCCCGCCCAGCTCTGCCCGCAGCAGCCCGAGCCCGGCTTCCGTAGTGCCCGTGTCTTCCTGCCGCACCTGAGATGACTTAGGTCGGCCTCACGCCCTCAGGAGCGCAGCTGGGGAAACCAAGGCTCGGGGTGAACGGAGGTTTACCGGAGGTGGCACAGTGAGGACTCGGATTCGTCCAGTCATTTATTCATTCATTCATTCATTCATTCGAGAAAGTTTTGCTGGTCGCCCAGTCTGTGCTGCTCTGAGCTGGGTGCCGGTGTTTTGGGGGTCGAGGGGATGGGGTTGAAGGTTTTCAAAGATGGATTTTCATGGCCCCTGCCTTGGAGGAATTTACAGTCCGAGGTGGGCGGGGAGGGGCGGGGTCAGACAGCCATAATCTAACTCCATAAACGTTGACCTGGTGGAGGCAGCATGTGGCAGACGAAAGAGCATTCATGGCCTTTAGTGAACCCGGCCGGGTTTTCAAAATCTTGCTCTGTTACCGGGTGCTAGCTGAGACTCTTGGCAAATCCCTTCCTCTTTCGAGTCTCAGTTTTCTCACCCATGAAATGGGGTATTTATGAGGATTAGGAAGATAAAGTGTAAAACTCTTAGCCCAAGACCGGAGGCGTAACAATCGCTCAAAATATCATCGGTTATGATGTTCCCAGTGGAGTGCACGCTTGAGTTGGGCCCTGGAAGTTTAAGGGAATTCACAGAGCAGGGAAGATGCCCAGGCTTTCTGACTGGGCACTTTCGTTGTTGCCCCAACCAGCAAGCATAATCCATGCTCTAGCATCTCTCTATTGCCATTAACAAAGACACACCAACACCTCTTAGAGCTCTAGTTAAAGCCAGGTTGCCCCCTTGTTGCTTTCAGGTGTCACCTTCTCCAGGGAGCCTTCTCCCATCCCTTTATGGGGTTCTGTTAATGGACCTTAGCCTTGGACTAAATTGAGACACAACATCCCCTAGGGTCCCAAGCTTTCTGTGCAACCCTTTCTTTAGCCCCAAACATAGAGAATTAAAATGATGTTTATGTGTCTGTTTCCACAGCCAGCCCAGGAGTTCCCTGGGGGCAGAACCATGGCTGACACCTGATTTGGTTTTTGTGGTCTCCAGGCCCAGCACATGGATGCTTGTTGGATGAATGAATTAATGAGCCTTGCCCCAGACCACAGTGAGGCAAGCTTCCAGGAAGTGGGGGGATATGGGGAAGGGAGGGTGGACAAGGGCAATCTTGGCAAAATGGAAGTTGAATGGTGCCCAGGGCCTCTGCTGTCATATCTTCCAAATGCTTCTGGTTCTATTAGAGCTAATGATTGTGTGCATGTTTTCTGAACTTGAAGTCATCTGTGACTCCCATTTCTCTTACATGCCACATCCAACCCACCAGCAAACTCTGCAGTTTCTCCCTTTAGAATTTACCCAACCTCTTCCCACCACTCTTATTGGCACCTGCCTGGCCTTAGCTACCATTGCATCATCTGGTGTTACC
Source organism: Equus quagga (assembly GCF_021613505.1). Taxonomy (NCBI): domain Eukaryota; kingdom Metazoa; phylum Chordata; class Mammalia; order Perissodactyla; family Equidae; genus Equus; species Equus quagga. The sequence goes on from NC_060267.1 coordinate 86,512,154, forward strand.
TTTTTTTTTTTTCAGGAAGATTAGCTCTGAGCTAACTGCTGCCAATCCTCCTCTTTTTGCTGAGGAAGACTGGCCCTGAGCTAACATCCATGCCCATCTTCCTCTATATGTGGGACACCTACCACAGCATGGTGTGCCAAGTGGTGCCATATCCGCACCCGGGACCCCAACTGGCGAACCCTGGGCTGCCAAAGCTGAACGTGCGCACTTAACCGATGCACAACGGGGCCGGCCCCAGGTGTTACCTCTTAAATCACCTAGTTTGGCTCTTGCTCCCATGTGTTCTCAATACAGCTGCTAGAGGGATCCTTTTCAAACCTAAGTGAGATCATGTTACTGCTCTGCCGATAATTCCCGGGCCGTCTCATCTGAGTTAAGACACATCCCTTCCTCAGCCTACAAAGCCCCACAGCGGTCCCCCCCGCCCCCCCCTTCCATCTCATCTCACTCTTCTGCTCCAGTACGGCCTTGCTGTTTCTGAAAAATAACAAGCCTGCCCTGCCTCTGGGCCTTTACTTGGCTCCCTCCTTCACTTCCATCAGGTCCCTGATCAGTGTTACCTCCTCAAGGACACTTCTCTTGACCGCGTTATCTAAGGTACACCCAGGCTCTGCATGGTCTTTTTTTCCTCAGCATATAGTCATCCTTGACATAGTATAGCTTGGATTTTTAATTCTGCCTCTCTGACTGGAATGGAGGCCCATGGTCATAAGCACGGACATTATTTCAATCATCGGTTTATTTGGGGGCTATTTCTTTATTTGTAAAATGGGTATTTCTGGTTTAAAGTTCCCTCTGACCGGGATGTTCTGGGGATATGAATTTCTGCTGTCTTGTGGCCTGCCTGGATCACAAAGATTTCTTCCAAGGTATGGAGCTGAAAGACAGGAGGGCCTTGCCTATTTCCAGGACCCCTAAGACTTTGATTCAGCGCCTGTTTCCCTCTGCAGGCGTCTGTATCTTTAGCACCAAAGATTAGGCAGCATCATAGTCTGGCAATATTCTTTGATCTGTAGACACAGTTCAATGAGAAGTATTCGAAGCAATAAGAACGAGTCACATTTCATGAACTACTGGCCTTTATTAAAAAGACTACTATTATATGAAAACAAAGACCCAATTTAATCGAAGGCTAAGGCCCATTAACAGAACCTCTCAAGCAACAGCCCAGGCATCTAATCGTGGCACCACAGAGCGTCCTTGCCTCTGCCCTACCTCCTCCGACCTTCATCTTTCCCCATCTCAGACTCTGGGGATTCGGCTTCCTTCCAGGATAAGCCTCTCCAGCCTGGCCCGACTTCTCAGCCCCCAGGACCTCGCCCTTCCTGCCGGGATGGTGGCCACGGAGTCATCTCCCTCTCCCCGCCCCCCACCGCCGGGCCAAGGTGACAGCTACACGCCGCACCCTCAAGTCCAAATGTCTTCGTAGTCTTGTCAGCACCCTGGATACGCTTTAAATATCTTTAAAGTCTCCCGTTCCGTTAACAACAGGGTGTACAAAGCAGAGGCTACCTCCTCTGAGTTCAGTGTGGCGGCGTTCAAGGCTCCCAAGATCGAGACCGGGCTCCCCCACCCCCGACACCCCCCGGGACTAAGGACTGCCACTCATCCCTCAGGCCTCAGCTCGAAGGGTTCTTCTCCCAGAAGCCTACCCGGCACTCGTGCCCCTCAGTCTGGGCAGTGAGGACCCGAGGCCGCGGCTGAGCCCGCGCCGCCCTTTCCAGGGGCTCCGCGTAGGCAGGAGGGAAGCCGAAGAACAAGCGCAGCTATGGCGTCTACGAGGCTGGGCCTGCGCGGGGACGGTCGCCGCTCCTCGGAAGGGCAGACAGACTTCACGAGGATGCGAGTGTGCCGGGAGGCCGTCGGCGCGACCACCTGACTTGCTCTCGGGAACCTCCAGCCGCCCCGGGCGCACCCCCCACGGGCCCCGCCCCTCCCTCCACCGGCACTTCCGGTTCCGGCGTGGGCCGGAAGTGGGCGGTCGGCGGCGGCTGCGCGCGGAGGAGGTGGAGGAGGTGGAGGAGGTGCCGGCGGCCGCTTCCCGCCCCCGAGCCGGAGCCGGTGCTGAGCGGAGCTGAGCCCAGGTCGGGCCGGAGGGGAGACGGCTGAGCGGGCGCCGAGCCCCCGCCATGGCCCGGAACACGCTGTCCTCGCGCTTCCGTCGGGTGGACATCGACGAGTTCGACGAGAACAAATTCGTGGACGAGCAGGAGGAGGCGGCGGCGGCGGCGGCCGAGCCAGGCCCGGACCCGAGCGAGGTGGACGGGCTCCTGCGGCAATATCCTTCCCCGGCGCGGCGGCCCAGGCTCCCCTGTGGCCCGGCCTTCCTACTTCCCTCCTGCCCGGCTCCGGCCTCTCGGGCTGGCCTCCCCACTCCTCTTACCCCGGCCCGCTGCGCTCGGTCTCCCAGCTCCCCTCCGATCGGGCTCCCCTCGGGCCAGCTTCCCTCAGTCTGGGTGTCCCCTCTTCCCTCTGACCCGGCCTCCCCTTCCCTTGTCCCTGCCCGGCCCCCGGAGCCTCCCTCAGCAGCGCAGCCTCACGCGGCTCCTAGACCCTGGTGACCGGCCGGCTCGGCGGCCCCAGGAGCGTGCCGGACGCGCCTCGGGCCCGCAGGCCCCTCACTCCTCCAGGCCTCTCCTCGCTTCTCCCCCTTCCTTCCTCATCCCCTCAGGCTGTCGCTTCTTTGGGTGCCCCATCACTGCATCCCTCCCTTGCAGGAAATGGGGGCATTCTCAGGCTTGATGGGCGGGAGGGATGGGCCGAGGTGAGCCACCGCTGAGTAATTGAGCGGCCGGGGCGGCTCCCGGGTAGTCCTCCGGGGCCCGATTGCGGCACCGCAGGAAGATAGGTGGGTGGATGGCTGCGGGGAAGAAAGGACCCGAGGGGGAGCGCAACCTGCAGCCTTAGTCCAGCCCTGAGGTCTCAGATTGTGCTCCTTCTGCCCTACAATCAGTCTGACCCTCCAGCCGGATGCCACTCTTTCTCACCTGTTCTTAGTTTCCTATGGACGCCTGGGCTCAGGCTTTGATGGTCTTAGCCACGTTCAACAAGTGAGTTTTGGCTCCCTCCCCCCAGTACCTTTCTTGTGCAGGAAGCAGTGGAAAAAACTAGTAGTTTAGAACTAAGAAAAACCAGGCACAAAGTGAAATGTGAAAGTGGAGCCCCATGCCTGGAAATGACCTTTCTTCTGACCACAGAAAAGAAGCATTTAGAAAACGAGATTAAAAATAGAGGTGGTTGTCACAGCCTGCTTGGTCCCTTAGCAGTTTGAGCACAGGAAACTGACTTATTCTCACAGGAAGGATTTTTCTTGATTCAAATGGTGTTACAGGAAGGGCCTCCCCCTCCCCCGCATTTGCCAGGGCAGCGTTGGAGGCTCCTGCTGTATAGAAAGCGGGTTCTGGGTGTTGAATCAGTTGAGTCAGCTTGAGAAGTCAGGCCCATAGACTGCCTTGTGGAGGAGTCCTGCAGTGTTTCTCCAATTTGCCTTTAAAACAAAAACCTTCCGACTTTCTTTGAACAGGAATGTGTTTTCGAAAGTGGAGATTCAAATTTGTGTTTCCTGCCCCATCAGGATCGCCTCGCTTACCCCATTGGTGAAATAGGGTCATGAGCAGGGCCCCCAAGAGGGAAGGGTGATTCTACAGTCTGGTGTGTGCAGGACGTGGCTCCTGGGCAGGCAGTGCCAAAAGGGCTCCAGGGTCAGGCCTGGGGCCCGGAACCATCCATAGGTGGGGAGGACCGAGTCTGGTTGTCTGCTTTCTTGGTCCTGGTGCTGCAGGGACTTGTTGAAAGTCATCTCTTGGTACACCCCTGACTAGTGAGCGTCAGTTTCCTTGAGGCTGCTTAGCACGTCCAGGGGCTGGTAGTTCCTGCACTAATGGCCGTGTGAGAAACCTTGATGCCATAGAGAATGTTCCTCTTGGGATTGGGGAAAGGGAGGTTAGCAGATGAGAACTGAGATCTTGGCAAATGTGGGGCCCCGGGAGGAAGAAGGAAGGAACTGATATTTACTGAGCCCCTACCATGTGCCAGGTAGTGGACTTATGTTAGATTGTTGAGTTTAAACTATAGAACAGGCTTCTAGGAGTCTTAGGACAGAGGCGAGGGCGGTGGGGATAGGGGTTGACTGATTGGAGTTGGGGAATGTAGGGAGGAGGTCTCTCCTAGTGCTGTATAGGGAAGTGGGTCGTGGTGGGAGATCACATAGAAGAAATACAAAGAACATGGGCTGTGCATCTACACAGACCCAAATCTATCATGCTATCGCTGTGTGACCTTGAGTAGGTCACGTGCCCTCTTTCAACCTTAGCATCCTCCTTTGTTAAAAGAAGGAGAACCATGCTGGCCTTATAGGTTCCATGGGAGCATCACTGGACAACATCCCAGAAGGCTTCAGCACAGTGCTGGGCACACAGCAGGTGTCCTGGACGTGCAGTTTGGGTCTGTGGGTGGAGCGGCAGCAAGGATTGTAGAAAGAGCTTGGTTTTGGAGCCAGGCATACTTGGCTTTGAAGGCCACCTGGACAGCTTAGCTTTGTGACCTTGGGCAGGTCATTTCCCTTCTCTGAGCCTCAAGTTCATGGCCTTTAAAATGAGAATAACGATTCTTGTCGCAAAGAGCTGTTAGCAGTAATGATAACGTGAAAGCACCTGGCACAGGACCCGAGCCCTTGTGGGGATTTTAAAGTATTCATTTTCTTCCTTGGTGAAGCACTTTCTGGTCCTCTGGAACAGGGATCTGTCCAGAGCAGTGGTTTTGAGCGATTTTGCACTCTTTCCTCCCCCTGAGGAAATTTGGCAATGTCTGGGGACATTTTGATTGTCACAACTTGGGGGTGCTACTGGGACCTAGTGGGTAGAAGCCAGGGATGCTGCTGAGTCTTGTACACTGCACAGGACAGACCCCCCATCATTCGTCTGGTCTGAGTGTCAGTAGGGCCTGGTTGAGAGTCCCTGATCTAGAGGGCGCCAGGGGCTGGGCAGGGTCCCCCAGCCTCCGCAGCCTGTTCCCCGGAAGAGCCGAAAGCCAGCTGCGGACGGAGGCCAGCTTGGTCAGTGGCATGCCCTCCCTGCTCCGCAGATCACCCCGGCCGATGGAGGCCCCGGGCCATCGACACCTACAGTGAGCGCTTGGTACCCTGGCACCAGAGACAGCTCGCTGAAGCAGTCACTCTTTTGCCCCCCAGACTAGTTGTCCCCCCTTCCCCATCCATCTTCGGAAGGATTCTCTTTACCAGCCATGCTGCCTAGTGAAGAGCACCAGACTGCATGTCCTTTTGAGCCTCTGGGACTCTCTGGGACGCCAGGTTAGAAAGGCCTTCTGAGGTAGACGTTATCTGGGGCTGATGTCAGGCTGGCCCTCGCCCCGTCGGGGAAAGAAATTCCAGAGCGGGCAGTTACAAGGAGTGGGCTCCCGCTCAAATGTGGAAGGTGGATCAGGGCCAGCAGGTCCGGGCAGCTCAGCAGAAGTGGCTCCCCGGTGGTGTGGCCCAGCTCAGGGAAGATGGAGCCCACGCCGGGGAACAGAGCCCGGCTCTGCTCCGCGGGCCCTGACCGTTCGCACGTGGGTATCGCTGCATGAACAGGCGTTGAGACCCGATTGGGCAGAAGCCATTCCTTGTTCTATTTTTGAAGCTTTTTGGCTGAAGCCAATGTTTCAGATGAGGAAATGAAAGTCAGCTGATGTAACTCAGTTTAAAATAGGTGTCACCTTTGGGGACCTAACCCAGATTGTAATTTTCTTTTGAGTGCTGGGTATTCAGAACTCAGCAAAGAATGTGTCAGAATTGCAACTGAGGTTTGGTGGGGGGTGGGGTGGATTGGCTCATTTTGTCGATAACAGGTTCTTTAGATTAGTGAACCTCCCTCTGGGAGCAGTGGGGACCTCAGTGACTGGGTAGATCTGGGAAGATAGGAGTTTTAGCACCTCTTAACTTCCTTAATGGTTTAACGGATACTTTGGATTCAGAGTTGGGAGGCCTCTGTTTATGCCTTCATTTTTCCCTTTTGAGAATGAGACCCTCACATGGTGACTGTGGACGATCCAGCGGGGTAGATACTGTGCCCGGGACCGAGCAGGTGCCGGCGAGCTCCGTCAGGTTGTGCTGCGGGTTACCCTGCGAGGGCAGTTGCCCTGCTTCTGCCTTCCGGGGAGGGAGGCAGAGGGTGTCCAAACTCGCTTTGAGGGGGAAGGTTTAGGGGGCAGCGGAGGGAGGGGCTTGCAGGGTTGGCAGAGGGGCCCTCCCCCGTCCGCGGGGCTCGGAGAAGCTGCGGGCTCCTCTGGAGAGGCTCTGCCGCTGGACGCCGCAGGGGACCGCAGTGGTGTGGAGATGCCGTTTGACTCCGCTTTCTTGGGCTGTGTTGGAAATGAGTTCACTAAGCACAGCGGGGCCGTGCTCAAGCCTAGCCCTCCTTAACTGGTGGCGATGCACAGGGGACATGCTTCGGGCGTTTCATGCCGCCCTGCGGAACTCTCCCGTCAACACCAAGAATCAAGCTGTGAAGGTAAAGGGTCGGGGGTCGCGCTGCAGCTGGCTGGGTGGTGTTGGGACAGGGCTGTGGTTAGCTGGACAGCGTCTCTTTCATCTCAGCATCAGTGAGCGTCCACCGAGGGAGTGGGTGAGCGCTGGGCCAGCTGCCACAGAGGCCTCCCCGCGCTCCTGACGTCAGCGCTGTTGGCGGCTGTGGTCTAGGCTCCCCAAGGGAACCTTCTTCCTCCCTAGGGCCTCCTGGGTGAGAAGTCAGCCCAGCCCCTGCTGATTAGCAAACTATAAATTGGCCTGCCACGTGGGACTTCCGTGGTTATGCTTCTATAGACTACTGAAGAAGCTTATTTGCATGAGGATTTTCAGTGCTTTTAAAATTTCCTGCCTTTTAAAAACTAGGTGAGAAGATACAGTTGTGCATTGCTCAGGCTGTCTGAAATTTGGTCCAGGGCAAGGGGTCTCTCTGAAACTGGGATTCGCCATCTTGTCACAGCATCCTGATGTCATCAGTGGCTGCACCCCTCAAATGTGGAGGGGAATGGCCCCTCTGTTACTGGGCATGAATGCAGAGGGACACTGCAGCCAAGTAAACTTGTTTCTTTAAAAGAGAGATCTCCATGATAGTGATGCTTCTCCCCAGTAAACCACTTATTCCCCCCAAAATAAGTGGAATAACTTATTGGTATCAATAAGGGATACTTTGAAATTTAAATCGATAAAAGAATTTCAGCCCATGTATATACATATTTTGTGTGTATGTGTGAGGAAGATTGGCCCTGAGCTAACATCTATTGCCAATCTTCTTCTTTTCTTTTGCTTGAGGAAGATTGGCCCTGAGCTAACATCTGTGCCAGTCTTCCTCTATTTTATATGCGGGTCACCACCACAGCATGGCTGACGAGTGGTGTAGGTCTGCGCCCGGGATCTGAACCTGTGACCGTGGCCTGCCAAAACGGAGTGTGCTGAACTTAACCACTACGCCTTGGGGCCAGCCGTGGCCCACTTATGTTTTGAACCATCCCAGATGAATTAGAACTTGGGCACTGTTTCTAATGAGCTCTGACCGCTTGGTTTGGAGTTTCTGTGTCTGTGGTGGGGGACGTGGATGTGCCTGGACTGTGGCTCTGGACCTCACTCCCTTTCTCTTTCCTCTGTAGGAACGAGCCCAGGGCGTGGTGCTGAAAGTGCTTACAAATTTTAAGAGCAGCGAAATTGAGCAGGCCGTGCAGTCACTGGACAGAAACGGCGTTGACTTGCTAATGAAGTACATTTATAAAGGGTTTGAGAAGCCCACAGAGAATAGCAGCGCACTGTTACTCCAGTGGCATGAAAAGGTATGTGAACACGTGGCCCACGCAGGCAGCCCACTGACTCACCCAAAGCCCAGGCTTCAGGTCAGCGTGCCAGATTTTCCAGAACAGACATAGGACAGTCTGGGAGGCATATGAGAATAAGGGGCTATGCTCAAAGCAGCCTGGGACACCTGACCACGTACCTCTCCCAAGGAAGTGCCTGCAGGGCCCTCCGTCTCTGCTCCTCGCCATTGCTTCAGCTGCTGACTTAGCCTGGGCAGGTCATGGGGGCAGGTGACTTGGCGTGGAAGGTAGCTGGGGCGTCCCCGGTGCAGGGAGGCAGGCTTGCCGGCACTGGGGGCTTCAGACTACTTGCTGTGCATTGGTGGAGGTGGTAGTCCAGCGGGGTCCGAGGAATGCAGCTGAGCCCTCCAGCTTGCTCTGAGGGCTCCCTGCTCCGGCCTCAGCCTCACCAGGCCAGAGAGGGCAGTGGCAGAAACCTTGACAGTCACTTTGCTTGGGTTGGTATAAGAGCAAGGCCTGTGTCCTGCTGTGTGCCAATGTCCCCCCACCCTGTAGAGGCGCAGGAAGCACGCCCACCGTTAAAGGAGACCAGGTTACTGCCAACACAACGTCCTTGCCGAAAGGCCCCGTTGAGTTTTAAGGGAGTGGTCCTCTTCCTGAGGGCTCACTTGGGCGGCCTCGTTGCTGCCTGGGGTTGGGGCCTGTGGTCCCCTGCTGGGTGTGCTCTGCCTGCTCGGCCCGAAGGAGGGCTCCTGGGCTTAGTAGGTGGGGGTGGCTGTGGTGCACGGGGGAACTGAGCGAGGCCTCTGCATGGCGTGGAGGCCAGGCCCTCGGGTCCTTTTAGGGCGACTTGGTGCTCAGCCCTACTGGCATTTCTCATGAGGGCTCCAGGAGGCAGCTGTGACGGGCTGGTGTCTGTTTCGCTGCCCAGGGCAGGCAGGCTGGAAACGAGCTTGTCAGAAGGGAAACCTGGGGGCTCTGCTGTGTGCGTGCTTGGTGTTGTTTTCAAGCTGAGTTGTGCTGCCTCGAGAGCTAACAGCTCTTTGGCCCCTCAGCTCCAGGACAGGGCTCTGTCCCTAGGTGGGCTCTGTTGTCACCTCTTAACTGTGCTCTTGCAGGAGTCCTTTTTCGGAGGGTCTGTGACATATGGGTGCTAGGTCTGGGAGTGCGTGGTCTTATCTCCCCTGGCAAGCCAGGCTTCCCCTTGACCAACCAGGATCAATTGACCCGTTTCCTTTTCCTGCCCCCACAGGCATTAGCAGTAGGAGGACTAGGCTCCATTATAAGAGTTCTTACAGCAAGAAAGACTGTTTAAAAAAGACTCATGTTACCTTGACAAGAATTTTGGATGCACAGGCCGGTGAAGAAGGGATTGACAATGGACCATCTTCCTGGGAACTCCCAACTAAACTATTTCAGGACACGCATCCGCTGACGTCTATTTTATTTTCAAGGTGGAGGGAGAAATCGTCTGTTTCCTTAATCCTTTGCAGGATCTGATAGTCTATGCCTTTGTCCACGAGTAATGCAGAACTGACATTGTGACTGTCCACCGGAGCGGCTGGCCAGCGGCGGTCAGGCGTCCGTGTGTGCTGCCTGTTGCCAGTGGGGGGATGCTTTGGGCAAGTGCAGAGCCGAGGGCTGTGGTAGAGGGAGAGCTTGTTTTTGAAGTGGAACTCCCCCGAGGGCTTGTACAGACATCCTGGCCTCCCAGAGAAGGCGGGCTCTCTGGGGTTCATTGTAAAGTGCCTGCTGCATCAATAAAGCTCTTGGCTTATTAGTATACACTTTGCGGTGTGTTTCATGTATGTAAAAAAATGGGTAATGAACGGGGTGGTAATGAATGAGAGGTCGACTGCTCTGGAAACTCGACGTGGCGGGGGTGGGTAGACGTGTTCCCTGTTGAGCCGTCCCCAGGGAGCGAGCGTGGCAATCCAGCTGTCTTGCCACAGCAGTACCTCAGGCCTGGGCTCCAGTGCGCCTGGCGGCTATGGAGAGATGTTTTGCTGGATAACTATTTATTGTTTTTATTCCTTTGATTTGTATGTAATTTTGGAGCTTATTTAATAAAGTGCCAAACATTCAATAATTGACCTAGGCTTTAAAAGTCTTCAGTTTGTGTGACTGCACTTGGAGTCTCTGAGAGGGCCTCAGCTGGGACGGTCACCATCCTCTGATGCTGGGTTTGGCTGTGTGGCAGGAACACTCTGACTGTGACTGTGAAGTTTTCTTTAAAGCCAGAAGCAGGTAGCAATCAGCCTAAAGACATAAAGGAACGTGTTGTTCCCTGTAACCACTAAGAGGGGCCTCTGAAGAGCAAAGATGCTCTTCTTTCCATTTGAGCACGTGTCACCGCAATCTGCATTCTGTTAAAGGTAGGGACCACTTCAGAGTCCTGAAGTTCTTCCCAGTCACGTGGGCCTCGGAGACACTGACCAAAGTGACACAATCCTCCCGACTCCTCTGCAGAACCCCCTCCATTCCCAGGAGGTCAGACTAGGCTTCTGGCTTCATTCAATTACATGTTTATTCACCCAAACCCAATCAAGGGAGGTTCTTCCTGAGAGACAAATGTTCGAGGGCCCTTGAAGTTGACCTTCAAATATTAAATAGGAGACACAATGTACTAAATTTAACAAGTCAAAAAAATACTGACACATTGGACTAGATCAAGTAAAACCCACTGTAGCTGCATCTGGATTGAAGAGCTTTAATCAAAAAGTGTATTGCACCACAAAGGAATTTTCTACAGCAGTTTTAGATAATATAATCCCTATTTACAACATGGAGGGAGTGAGCAAGATCCAGAGCTCATAGAAAGGGCTATATATACTGTGTCACAGCACGTTTTATACAGGTAAAAGTGCATTCAATCGCTTAGAATATTTACTCCACTCTTCCTCTTAAAGCTGAAGGTAACTCAACATGCAGGAGGAAAGCCTGGTCAGGAGGAATCCTCCCCAGCAAGTGCAGACTTAGTGATGGGCCCCACAAGTTCACCGACAGTGCCGGGGGGGCGTGGCGGGGACGGTGAGGCTGGCTCAAGGGCTGGAGAGGCCTCAGGAGCTGGACAGGGCTCCCACAGCTGTGCTGTAGCTGCCGCTGGGAGCCCCGAACAATCCGACCTTAGGGATTCGCCCCTGGGACGGCTGGAAAAGCTACCTCTTATCAAACTCACAGCACAGGAGGGCCTCCTGTTTGGTGTCCCTACCAGGTCAATGGAAAATAGCGTTCTAAACAAAGGACAGACATCTGCAGGGAGGAGCCAGGTAACTGAAGAATGGGTCACCTGGATGGCACAGAGCCCAAGGTGGGATGAAGATGCTACCCCCCTTGCTTGGTACTTCTGGGTCTGTGGAAATGTAGTAGGTCAACTCTGCACATTCTTGTTTTTCTGTGAGAGGTATTTTAACCTTAAGTATAACTGAGAAACAACTTTACATCACTGGATAACTGATCGTAAATCTAGGAGCTCCAGTTATTAATTCAGTTTTTTATTTAACCAGTGAAACTTTCATCAAACTATAAATCAAGAAGTGGTTTCCCTTTAGATTCAATATTACGGCTTATCCAGAGCAAGCATGTTCCCTTTTCCTTAGCAACAATGAATACAGGTTTTGTCAGTTGCTCCCAGAACCATCTGCATGCTATCGGGTACTGCAGCCAGCCGGGGGCTGTCTGGGTGTCATATATGAATGTAGTGTCATCCTAAATAATCGCAGGGAGGGTGAGGGAGAGAGCCGGTGGCTCCACATACAGGCAGACCACCTCCGAGGTTTTGGTCGAGGCTGGAGGAGGGACAGCAGAAAACATGTGATTAGCATGTGCTCAGTGTTACGACGCAGAATTAAAGAGCAAAGCAAATTAAATACCACCGCTGCTTCAGCGGATACTGCAGAATGGTAGCAAAATGCCAAAGGGACAGGAATCCCAATCTTAGAAATTATTTCCTCCTGATCCTCTGATCTTCCTTTAAGAACACCAGCTAAATGGATTTTATAATACAGAAGACGTTTATAATAATAGCGAAGAACTTTAGCTATAAAAAATAGTTTAAAATGGTTTACCAGCAACCTATCCAAGATAATACATTCATTAAAAAGGCAATTGAGTGTATTTGGTACTAAGGATCTTTTTACATATTTGCTAGTTTTCTTCAGTAAAAGGAGATACTGTCAAAAAGTTGCATATTCATTAATCCACACTGGTCCCAGAGTACCTTGAAGATGGACACATCTAAAGTTCTAGGTGGTTTGAGAAACAAGGTGAAATAATGTTTCCTTGAGAGGAAGGGTTGAAAAGCCTCTTCTAACTCATCTGAACCCAAACATGCTAACAGGAAGGGGAAGTTTTAAAGCCACCCCCATCGTTGGTTCTTCGTGGCAGAGGCAGGTGGGCCTGGCCTGCTGGGCACCATTGCAAAGGGCTGTCCTTCCATCCAGCGTCATCCCATCCCATGATGGATCAACTGCCGCCTCTGACAGAGGCCGATGGCTTCAGCTTGAAGTGTAACATTAGAAGTTAGAGGACTCAGGTGCAGATGACGCCAGCCAGGGCTGGGGTGTGAGCAGCGCTGTGGAAACATGGGTAGTGCCGGGACCCTCCCATTTGGTGACCAGATAACAGGATGAGCTGCCTCCTGAGGTTCAGATCAGGCTGCAGGGAAGTGGGCCTTAGGTCTTGTAAACAGTGTTTAGATGCTTGTACAAAATACTGCAGTTACAGTGATTAAAAACCCACCCAGACTGGTGTGTCAGTGTTCTTTTCACAGAAAGAGTGTCAGCCCGTGGAGCTCCATCCTTGGGTAGTTCCACCTAGGACCATGGTATCCGAGGGTTGGAGATGGATGGCCGGATGCTGCCCTTGGGAGCTGGCTTGGACCCAAACCACGACATCTGTGTTTGAAAGAGAAAAGGCTCATGAGAGAGAATCCGGACTAGGTGCAAAGGAAGCTGAAGGAGCCCCCAGCCCTGGGCCAGCCCCTGCTGCCCTCCAGGCACCCTGACTCGGGCTGGGAGCAGAGCGGTGAAGGCGATGGTTGTGGTCAGCAGTCTGAGGTCTGAGTATGGGAGGGAAGCAGGAGAAAAAACTGACTGGACAAAGACAAGGCAGTGGAATTTTAGGTAATTTTTCCTTAAAATTTTTTTCCATATTATCAATGCAAGCACTTTCTGAATATTTATCTTTTATTTTTTTAAGTCTGGGTGCTGGGCCAGACCTGGGGCTATGGACGAAGCACTGCTGATGAAAGCGCTCTGCAAACACAAGGCCCGTTGCTCCAGTACAGCACAGACCTGTGGGCACGCAGCGTGTCCTCAGTAAATACCGCCTGAGTCGAGTTCATCATGCAGAAGCACCTTCTGAGCTGACAGTGCGCTGGTCCCCTCTGCCAGTGCCAGCAGTACCAGCTACATTTTTTTGGAAGCCGGATGGCAGACCAGGGAAGCCTACCTTGTACTCCAGGGTTTCTTTGAGCATGTTCTCTTCCTCTTGTGAAAAGTTCAGCAACACCGACACAGCTTTTATCAGATGAAAAGCCTGAAACAAAGCAAGTTTTGCTGCCATGGGCCTTGGTGGGGGGACTCAGGGGCCGAAGGGCAGCATTTCCTGGTTCTGCTCCTGGCACGTGCTCCTGAACTGGTTAGCAAGGATGTGGAGGGCGGAGCTGGGCATTCTGAGGTCTGATGGCAACGACAGTTCTTTTCCTCCCTCCATCTTTTACTTCGGGAGCTGGCAAGATCACCAGGACATCCACAGCGGCTCTCTTGCTCCTCGGCAGGAGGCAGGAATGCTGGGCGGATCAGTTTCCTGTCCTCTGGCCTCAGCATCCAACCCACATCTCCTCCCAGGAGCCAGTTCCCTACTCGGTCCCCCCGCCCTGCTTGCTGCTCAGTCAAGGTCAATGCCAGCTGGAGAAATGACTAAGCGTCCCCACTGGTGTCAAACTGAAATGTAGGAGAGTGAAAAAGACAGGGACTTGGTGGGAGGCCATGCAGGGCTCAGATGAGTGAGCCAGGCCCAGGGGTGGAGCCAAGTACCCAAAGGCAACTCAGAAGCCCTTTACCTCAGATTCACGACAGGACATGAATTTTAAAACCACGTGTTTAAGGTACTCGAAGTTGATCTCACGGGCGTCAGTCAGGTCAGCGGTATTCGTGACAGAAGGGGCCATGTTTGGCATCTCAGGGCCGGGCTTCTCTCGGACTTCAAAAAGTTCGTTATCAGGTCTGATTTTCTGAAAAAGCAATGGGAGATGCAACATTGGACCCCTCAAGACAGGTCTGAAAATCGCATGGGAGATTCACCTGGCCCAAGTGTGGTCACCTGCTGTTCCTGTGCCACACTCTTCACGCAGCAGGGTGCAAAGGCCCCCCTGGGAAGCAGGCGCCAACGTCTGAAGAAGGCTCAGCCCCTCCAGGTGGGGTGGATGCAGGAGAGGAGGAGAGAGGTCCTCTGGGGAAGCTCACATTTCCTTTATCTGTGGCAGGACACATGCCCTGGGGCAGAGGGGCTGCTCTGCTTAGGTCTGGGCCTGGCACTCCGCCATTCACATGGGGTGCACCCATCACTACGCTGACTTTTCAGACAACACGCAGGCTCAGAGAAGGAGGGCACACAGCCGCTTTTCAGAGCCATGTTCAAGTTGGCAGGGCCACTGTCCGGCCAGCCAACGTCTGACTTCCCAGAGACCCCTCACAGTCAACTGGGGGAAGGCGAGGATCAGCAGGCAGCGAGGGGCCCAAGGCCGAGAGCCGGGAGGGCGGCAGCAGTGGGGAGAAGCGGGGCACTCACCAGTTCCTTCTGCAGCGTCTTTCTGAGCTCCAGCATCCTCTGCTGCATCTGCTTTATGGTCTGAGACAAACCCCCGCCACCCAAAAAGCCAGCTGTTAAACGTACATTCACCATCTTTAAGGTGCAAAGGACAACAGAACAGACAGACGCCCCTTGGGTCCCCTTACATCTGTTATAAGTCCCTGCCTCATCTCCTGAGAGGCCTGTGCTGTCACCCCCGTGTGCCTGCTGCCTTGGGTTCTGTCCCTCACATGCCGCTGCTTTGCATGCACTTGCTCTCCAGGCCCCTCAAGTGCCACTGAAGCTGTCACGTGCCCCTCTATGGGGCATGCGAGTGCCCCAGTGCTGCCCACGCCTCCCCATGGGCTCGGCCCGCAGGACTGCTCGGGTGTTCGCCTCCGTCAGCAGCACAGCTAGAAACATCTCTGCCCAGTAGATTATGTCCTTCAGGCTTGTATTTATGTGCTACGATGCCACATAATGCAGGCCACGGTGCCTGGCTGTCCCCAGCACCCGTGCTCCCCTGAGTTCCGGGATGGCCCGCGAGGCTCGCTCCGGACACTGGAAAGGCTCCTGGTTTTGTGCACAGCCACCCACACTGGGTTTTCTATCTTCCACTGATTGTCTTTTATTTATTTTCAGTTTAATTAGTATTATGAGCCTTAAATGTAATTTATTACACAATACATTAATCACCAGAAAGGCTGAACTCTGTTTTCCCAATCAAAAAGTTTACTGTATAATCAGCAGTGCAGGAAAAAATTTCTCCCAAGTTTCACACCTGTAACATATCAAACTGAGCTTTTCCTGTGGACTGCTGGTCCATGTCGCCGTTCTTACTGAGAAGCTGGCATTTTGCATAGTATTTTTCATGTATCGGAGTTTTCAAAGCCTTCTGCAGTGCTCCTAATTACAACCTCACTGTGACAGTAACTCTAGGGGACGGCCCGCGTCTTAATGTGTAGCTGAGCTTCCTCCTTGAAACAAAGCGGGAATAAGCCTTTCCTCATGGGAGCCATCTCCACAGCCTCCAGAGGAACGAGGCGACTGGGCCACAGGGCCGTGAGTGTCTCCAGCTCCATGGAGCACATTAAAGGGCCTCTGACACACCGCGTTTTATCCAACGGTGACTGGGTTTCAGTTGCTATTCTCTTGGTTACCGTGAGGCTGGATGTTCCCCCAAAACTACATTTGCTATTTGATTTTCTGTGACTTGATTTCCTAGGTTTTTGGCTCATTCATAATTCATCCGACAAAAATTGACTGAGTCCCTACTATGTGCCAGATACTGTCCCAGAGCCTGGGGAAACAGCAATAAACAAAAAAAGAAAAATGGCTGCCCTAAGGAGGGAGAATGTCAATAGCCAAATATACAGTACATCAGAAGGTGGTAAAAGGCATGGAGAAAAAGAGCAAGGTTGGGGGCAGGGAGTGCTGGTGGTGAGGGGTGACAGGGGTGGCAGGGGAGGCCTCAATGACACCATAAAGGAAGTGAGGGTAACTGGGGAAAGAATCTTCCAGACAGAAGGCTCA
Source organism: Equus quagga (assembly GCF_021613505.1). Classification (NCBI taxonomy): domain Eukaryota; kingdom Metazoa; phylum Chordata; class Mammalia; order Perissodactyla; family Equidae; genus Equus; species Equus quagga. Next base: position 86,528,282 of record NC_060267.1, read on the forward strand.
GCAAGTGCAAAGGCCCTGAGGCAGGAGGGTGCCTGATATTCACAGAAAGGTGAAGCCAATGTGGCTGAGAGGGAGCCCTGGGGATGGCAGAGGGAGTGCAGTGAAAGGGGAAAGGGGCCCGCCCACACAGAGCTTGTGGGCCAATGCAAGGACTTCGGCTTTTACAGAGATGGGAAGTCATCAGAGGGCTGGAACAGAGGCATGACAGGGAAACCAGTTAGAAGCCCAATACCATCCTCCAGGGCAGAGAGGACCGTGACCTGGCCTAGGGGCACAGCACTGGTGAAGATGAGAAGTAGCTCATTCTGGGTGTAGTTTGAAGGGAAAGCCAAAGGACTTGCTACTGGTGTGGATGTTGGTTGAGAAAGAAACAAGGCGCTTGAGGATGACCCCAGGCTCTGCCATTTCCTGAACCAGGACAGATGGCAGGAGATGCTGGGGAGCACGATGAATCGGAGTTCACTTCTGGACATATTCAGTTTCGGATACCTTTCGGACATTCATGAGGAGACACCGAGTGGACAGACATGAAGTCTGGGGCTCAGAGGAGCCACATGACTGGAGACGGGCTGTGGGAACAGCAGTGTAAGTATGGCAAGATGGCCAAGGGCGTGACTGCAGCTGAGAGAGGGGTCCAAGGGTGGGACCTGGGGCACAGCGTTTGTCACTTCTGTGTGTGTGTTATACTTCACGACAAGAGATTAAATGTGGGGGGAGGGAAAGAGAAAGAACGCTTTTTCCTTTTGTTAAAGATCTAAAAAAATATGCACATACAATCACACAATTTGAGGGCAGAATTTCAGGCCAGAGCAATAACTATCCAGCACATTTAACTTCACAAGACACTTTACAAACCAGAAGCAAATAAGAGCCCGCATTTACAGGCGCAGAGGCCTGGGGGCGGGGGCTAGGGGGTGGGCTCAGCACATCTATGAAGCCGCCACCAAGTAACAGAAATTCTACCGGGCAGCTCAGAAACACTTCCATTTCATCCCCGCCCCCCCATAAAAACCACGTAAAGGCAGGTCTCACTGCCACCATTTCACAGCTGTACGAAGGAAGCGCAGAGGTAAGGTGACTGGTCCACCACCACCCAGTGGTGACAGCAGAGGTGGCTGGGAACACCTAGACCTGCCGATGCTCAAGCTCTGACACGTGAGACGTTTTCTCAAGTCGGGGAGCGGAGAGGACAGGCGAGTGTGACAGGAAGATGACAGCACAGGAGGCAGAAAGAAGAGGAAACCCAGGAAAAAGCCCTTTTGATGAGGAGGTGCCATCTCCCCGAGGAGGTGCCCGGGGCACCGGCAAACAAGGGAGGAATGGTTTGAGGCACGAGGACAGGGAAAGAGCAGAGACAGAAACAGCTGAGGCAAAGGGCATCCTCACCTTATTTTTCTCTAGAAGTTGCTGCTCCAAGCCCTGCTTTTCCTTCTGTAGCTGCCCCAGATCCATCGCCCCCACCTCACCATTTGGGACTCCCTCTGCAGCTGGAAGCTGGTACGTGGGGTCCTGCATGGCCCTCAAGGTTACCTACAGGGTGGTGGCAACAAGTTGAGAGTCAGGACAGGTAATAGTCAAGCTAAGCCACAGGTCCCTGGGGAGGGGACCAAGACTTGTCCCAAAGGGGTGGGCTGGTGGTGCCCACTGGGCAGCTGGCCAGGAACCAAACTTACTCTACGGAGAGCCCGGCCAGTGCCCTCTAGGGTGACACTGAGCTTTCCACGCAATGAGTCTGCTTGGAGGGAAAGGGCCTTAACACCTGAGCACTGACAGGTGTCGCCACCTCCTGTGGGGTCCTCCAGACTCACAACCTCCCAGTCAGTCAAGCACCCCACTTTAAACACAGGAAGTAGAGCTCAGGGCAGTGACTTGCCCCACGTTCCGTAGTGAGTGGACACCAGCGCCCTTCCCTGCGTCCCCACTGCCTCCTCCCCTGGCGGACGGCAGCAGGCCGCCTGGTATCTCGCTGCAGCACACACGGCTGCCACCACGCCTCGGCCTGGTGGGCCAGATGGCACTCACGTGAGGCTCGCTGGCTGAGAGCGCCGGCCCCTGCTCCTGGCCTGGCAGCAGCTCCTCCGCCCGCAGGCTCCGCAGGGCCTCCAGCTCGCTCTGCAGCTGGTGCGTCTGCAGCAGGGCCGAGTCGTGACCTAGGCCGGGCAGGGGGAGGGGGCTCATGAGCCCAGTGTGTCAGGACCAGCCACCTCAGGGCAGTGCTGCTGGGCAGGAACAGGTGAGAGGGCTCAGCAGGGGCAGAACCCTCACCTGTCTTCAGCAGGAGAATCTCCTGCTCTTTCTGGAGAATCACTTCCATTTTCTCCTGCAGACTCTGCTCCTTCTCCTCTACTGCAGCCGTCAGGTTAGCAGCCTTGGAGAAAACCCACGCAGGAGAAGGTTGGCAGCAGTAACCCCATCTCCCCCAAAGGCCTCTCCACTTTCCTACTACCCCGGGTACCCTGAGTCCCACTCTGAAGTCCACAGCCTCGAACACACTGCAGCTACCCTCTGCTCCTACACACAAGCACCAACCAATTCTCCTTGGCAGAGGCCCTGCACAGGGCACTCGCCCTCACTGCCCCTCTGGCCTGCAGTGGGCCACCAGAGACGCGGCTGCCCTGCCCGGGCTTCCAATGAGCTGTGACAACCACAACCTGCAGGCTTGAGTGCCTGTGATGGGCCTGCATTTGACCCACAGAACACGACCTCGTGACAGAATCCCAGAAGGTGATGATCCTGGAGTCTTTTCAGAGGCAGCTCTGAGACTCAGATGTCTTAAGCACCGACCCAAGGCCCAGAGCCAATTCACTAGGAGGCCCGGGGCCTGACGCCGAGCCCATCTGCACAGGAAGGCTTTCCACCCCGCCTGCTGGGAGCTCAGCGGTGCGTGCCGTCCAGGGGCCGCGGGCAGGGAGGCCCGCCTCACAGAAACAGAGCCCAGTAGGTGTCTGGGGATGGGTTTCTCCCAGGTGATGTTTATAACACTGACCATCAAAAAAGGCCCTCCTGTGGGGAGAAGGTCTCTTGATAACATTTTTCTCTCACCCCCACAGACCTCCGGGGAGTCACATGGCTGACGGCATTCCTGAGCCCTGGACAGACGGGCGCAGGCTCGCACCGCAGGGTCACACAGAGCCCACCTGTTGCTGGAGCTCCTCCCTCTGCTTCCGCACCTCCTCCAGGGCTTGAGCCATCGCCACACTCACGATTTCTCTCTGGCTCCACTCTTCCTGCAATACCGAAAAACCAGGAGGAGATTGAGCCCCAAAACTCAGTTCATGTGTTTTTAGTTGAACACTTCACATGAAGGCCACAGCAGGAGTAGTGTCTCGCAGGGCCAGACGAACACTGTCCCTGCTTTCCAAGGTTCCCAGGCTGCCCTCTGGCTGCAAGGCCCTCTGTATCCCTCTGAGAACGGTCCTGGTGGACAGCACGCCAGGGCACAGCACTGGGGGTCGTTCATCCCATGAGCACCCCAGCCAGTGCTCGGACCTAGAACTTGAAGAGCTGGGCCAGTGGAATCAACGCAGAACAGGAAAGACTCTCAGGCCACGCGGATGGAACAGCGGACTGGGACCATCCGGTTATAGAAAAAACAATAAGAAATTAGGGATTTTAGTAAGGCGAAATGTCACAGACTCACCAAAATTAACCATTTTGTACGAGAGAAAACTGAGGCTCTGAGAGGTTAATCATTTGCCCACAGTCCTGGAGCTGGTAAGTGGCACAGCCAGCTTCTGTCTGAGCTCAGAGCCAAGCTTTGGACGCTACACTCTCCCACCCACAGTATTTTCTACCACGAGCAGGGCTGCCTCACTGGCCTTTCCCAGAGCACAGCGACTAACCAACAAACCCTCAAGTCCTCTCCTGTGACTGATGCCGGGCTTGCAATCAACCCCTAGACGAATAATATGACTTCTCAGGGGCCTGAACACTGTCAGGGATGTCCACTGTTTCTGTCTCCCCAGAATCCCCTCCTTTTTGGGGGGTAAGAGCCTCATCATTGCTCTTCTCTACTCCCACCCCACAATTCCACATAGTTCTGGCCAAAAATGATACCCCCATTTTGTGGCTACAAGGATAAGCATGTGATCCAGGCCTGGTCAATCACAATACCTCATCTCCTTGGCCAAATCAATTTGTCCAGAGGGTGGCTCTGTCCCTCAAGATGAACCAATCAGAATCCCCCCATTCTTTTTTTTGGTGAGGAAGATTGGCCCTGAGCCAACATCTGTCCCAATCTTCCTCTACTTTATGTGGGACACTGCCACAGCGTGACTTGACGAGAGGTGCTAAGTCCACACCCAGGATCTGAACCTGGGAACCCTGGGCCGCCCACAGAGTAGCATGTGAACTTAACCTCTACACCGGCAGGTTGGCCCCCGAATCCCTTTTATACGACGAAGCTGAGAGGGAGAATCCCTCCTTCCCCGGGGTCGCTAAGCTGGAGCGTCACCAGCTTGGAGCCGCTGTGGGACTGGACGCAGTCTATATCCTGGAGAAAAGCGAGTGCGAGAGCTGGGTGACTGACAGGGGGACAGCATGATGCAGGATGAGGAGAGCTCTGAGGCCTCGGGTTCCTGGCGAACAAGTCCTTCTGGTTCTGTGAGCTGCTCTACTCCTCCTACGAAACCGCCCTTTCCACTTACTCCAGGCCAAGCGCGTCAACAGAGGGAGATGTCAGTCATGGCCAGTGGCATTCTGGCTCCTACTGCAGAGTTGTCAGAATTGACCTTCCGTGAGACCACCTCTAGTGGACAAGAGCAATTGGCACCTGAACTCTAGAGGCTGACGTTGGGACCTAACTACTCCGGACAATACCCCTCGTAGGGGAGGCTCTGTTGATACAGGAGAAGGAGCAAGAGGTTTCAGGCTGGGTGGAGCTATGAAACCCTGGCCCTGCCTGCCCAGGTGGGGAGGGTGACAGGAACGTCCTGCTTCTGCAGCAGCCTTTTCGGGAGAAGTTTAGAAGAGACGCTGTGACCACTGACATCTAAGTGGCCAGGAGGCAGACTGTGAGCAAGAAGACAGGGCAGGCACTGCACTTGACAATTCTCATCCATGCTCAGGCTGGATCTTCAGGGTAATCTTCTCGAAGGCAAGGGTGATCATCTTCAGTCTAAAATAAGGAAACTGGATTTCCTCAAGAACCAGCTGGTGAGGGGCTAGGCTGGCTCACAGAACTGATTCCACGCGGCTCTGAAGTCTGTGCTACTGCCACAGAGCCACAGACAATCCAGGACCACGGGAGGTGAGGCTGACCGTGCAGCTCAGGGTCGCTGTGGGGGCCACCATGCTACCCACAGGCGGCAGCTCTCTGCACCTAGGAATGATTTCCCCAGAGGGGCTCAGGGAACAGCTATTTTGAAAAATATGAGATACAAACAATTCTAAACATGTGTGCACCTAAACATAGTGCCTCAAAATACTTGAAGCAAAGACTGACAGAACTAAAGGGTGAAAGAGACAAATCCACGATCATAGCTGAAGATTTAGCACATTTCTCTCAGTAGCTGATAAAACAAATTGACCAAAAAAAAAGAGGGGCCAGCCCCGCGGAGTAGTGGTTAAGTTCGAGGTGATCTACTTTGGGGGCCCAGGTTCTTGGGTTTGGATCCTGGGTGTGGACCAACACCACTCATCAGCCATGCTGTGGCAGCGACCCACATATAAAGTGGAGGAAGATTGGCACAGATGTTAGCTCAGGGCTAACCTTCCTCAAGCAAAAAGAGAAGAGGATTGGTAACAGAGTTAGCTCAGGGCTAGTCTTCCTCAGCAAAAAAAAAAAAGTATCAGAAAACATATAGAAGATTTGAACAATACTATCAACCAACTTGATTTAATTAGTATATATAGAATGTTCTCCCTAACAGCAGCAGAATATATATTCTTTTCAAGTGCACTAAAGTATTTAACAAGATAGACTATAGGGTGGGTCATAAAACAAGTCTAAATAAATGTCAAAGGACAGAAATCATTCAGAATATTATCTGATCCTAATGGTATTAAACTAGAAATCCAAGATATCGAGAAAATCCCCCAAATGTTGAAAATTAACCCCCTTTCTAAACAGCCTGTGTGTGCTGGTTTTTAAGTTATTGCCTCTCAGCCCACACCTAGCCTTTTAGAATCTGCTTTGTGACGCTACACCTGGGACTCGGCAAACCACATTTCTGCTCATCCAGCTGGCTCCATATCAATATCTGCCAACAGGGGGAGCTTGAGGGAGGCTGCACGGCAGGAGGAGGGAGAAAAAGCCTTCCTGCTTTCCGGCAGCTCCTGCTTCTCTGAGCAGTGCTCCTTTGCCCTGGTAGCAGCAATTTCTTCCTAAAGCAGCAGCTGCATCCACTTTGCAGTTTTTCCAACACTTGCAACTGAATTCATTCACTGCCCCATCCTCCGACACACACACCAGCACCAACTGTACAGCGCCCCCCCTCAGGGGCCTGAGTGTCAAACCTGTGCGGCTCTCAATTCCTAAGTTTAATAATTCCAACTTCTTCACTTTGCTCCCTTAGTCCTAGGGTTGGAAGCTGCTTCCTGCAGTTGCTACCTTCGTGGTATCTTTTAACTGTTTCAGTGCTGGATTAAAAAACTTTACATTAATAATGACAAAGCAACAGAGATTGGATTGGTGGTTACCAAAGGGGGAGGGGGGAGGGAGAGGGCAGAAGGGGTGATTCAGCTCACATGTGAGGTGATGGCCTATAATTAGTTTTTGGGTGGTGAACATGAGGTAATCTACACAGAATTCGAAATATATTATGATGTACATCTGAAAGCTATATAATGTTATAATCCAATGTTACTGCAATAAAAAAAAAAAAACCAAACCAAAAAAAACCACTTTACATTAGAACATAAATTCTCATTTGAATAACTGGGGTGGCTCCTTTCTCCTGAATGGACCATGAATGACACACTGTGGGTCAGATTTTCTGTTTCTTTTTGCATACATATTTGCAATAATCATTGCTCTTCATTCTTTCTTACCTCCTTACATCCTCTGTTCTTCCACCCAGAATTTTCCTTCACCTGAAAGATGCTTGTTCTTTTTGGTAGGAAGACTGTCCCTGAGCTAACATCTGTACCAACCTTCCTCTATTTTGTATGTGGGATGCTGCCACAACATGGCTTGATGAGCGGTGTGTAGGTCCGCACCTGGGATCCGAATATGCAAACCCCGGGCCACAGAAGCAGAGCATGTGAACTTAACCACTGTGCCATCGGGCTGGCTCCTAAAATATGCTCTTTAGTAGTTCCTTTAGTGCAAGTCTGTTGCTGACTAATTTTTTGTTTTCATTTTACTGGTTTTCTTCAGTTCTGCCACCATGCTGTGTCTGGGTATGGATTTTCACATTGCTCCTGTTTGCATCTGTAAGGGTTCTTATACCTGTACCTGTAACTTGACAGTTTTCATCAGTCTGGCAAACTCTCAGCCATGAAATCTCTTCAATGATTGCTTCTGTCTTGTTTTTTCCATTTCCTTCTGGGCCTCCACTGATACATGATAAGACATCTCACAGAATCCTAATGTCTTTAATTGTTCATTTTATGTATTTCATTCTGCCCTTTCTTACATTTCACTAATTCTCTCTTTAGTTCTAATCTGCTGTTAAACTCATTCATCTTTTTGGTAGACAGCTTTACTGAAGTAGAATTGAATAATCAACTAAACATAAAGTGCGCAATATGATGAATTATGGTGAAATCATTGCCACAATAAAAATAGTGAAAATATCCATTACCCCAAAAACGTTTCCACATGCCCTTTTGTAATCTACTGCGTTTTAGTTATTGCATTTTTCAATTCTAAAATTCGAATTTGATCGCTTTTCAAAACTGCTGTCTTTTATTAGTTTCCAAATCTCAGCTGACATTTTCAATTTTGTCTTCTGTATCCTTAAACACGGTAAGCACAGTAATAGCTGAGCCTCCTAACAGCTCTTCCTACTTCAGCACTTGCCTCATTTACAGAACACTCTCCACTCAGAGCCAGAGTGACTCTTTTCAGACAGACCTCCTCACATCACTTCTCTCCTTCACGCCTCGGATGGCTTCCCTGCCCTCCCCTCATTACCATCCACTCTTCTTCCCCAGCCCACTAGGCAGCAGCCACACTGGCCTCGGTGCTGTTCTCTAGACAAACCAAGCCTTTTTCCTTCCACAGAGTCTTTCTATTTGCTATTTCTTCTGTCTGGAATATTCCTTCCCCAAACATTCACACTGCTGGCCCTTCTCCTTATTCAGATGTTTTGCTCAAATATCCTGAAGCCTCCCTGACCTCCCAATTTAAAAGAGTGCTCTCCGTCCTACTCCGGGCCCCTCACGCTACTTTGTCCTCTTCAGAGCACATGACTATTGCTCACTTGTTTACTGTCTCCCTTCACAAGCTCCTCAGGGGGAGAGTTTTGTCCTTCTGCTCACTGGCGCATCTCAGCACCTACAACGGTGCATCCAGGTACTTAAACGTCTGTTGAAGGAAGGCATGAAAAAGTATCTGACTCTAAAGTACACGCTTCCCTCGAGCCAGCACTACCGCCCCAGCACCGGCAGCACCTCGCACACGCGTCCCTTGAGCCGGCACTACGGCCCCAGCACCGGTAGCACCTCGCACACGCTTCCCTCAAGCCGGCACTACAGCCCCAGCACCGGCAGCACCTTGCACATGCGTCCCTCAAGCCGGCACTACGGCCCCAGCACCGGCAGCACCTTGCACACGCGTCCCTCCAGCCGGCACTACGGCCCCAGCACCGGCAGCA